>NC_041393.1:1720978-1790845 GCF_002162155.2 Triticum dicoccoides | reverse complement strand
ACACAGACCAAGGATTAAATGTCTTTTAGACACACTGTTTCCTGCCCCTGTTATTGGTACAACCAAAATGGCTATATTAACAAACGAACACCAACTTATCAAGACGAGATACTTTTTGCTCGAGGTAGTATGAGCTCTTAGTTTGAATTTTCTGGTCTCTTGTCCTATTATTTTATTTGTTTTCCAAGAATCTTTTAACTGTTTGCTACACGATAATTTTAATGTAAAAAAATGGCATGCCCTCGCTTGTCCTTTTGATAGGTTTGTTCTTAATATCAGTTACCACCTAAGAATTGTAGTTTTCTGCTGCATTGCTCAAACCAGTGTTTTTCTCGTATTTTCAGGAAGCCGAACAGATTAAACGGCTCGAAAGGCTTAAGCAAGAGAGGCAAAAGAGGATCGCTGCAAGAAGTGGCGCATCTAATCCAACATCAACACCGCCGCAGGCTAAAGCAAAACCTTCTCCAAAGGTTTCTCCCAGTACCCACAAGAGTTCGAAGTTCACTGACGCTGAACCAGGATCCTCTTCGCCTCTAAGAAAAATTATTCCTGCCAGAAGCAGTACCCCAGGGAGTGATCCTCACAAAACAGCCAAAGCAAGCAAACTCAGCGGTGACAGCTCAAGTGCAGTGAGCAAGTCAACCTCATCACTGGCTGAGATCAAAAAGGAGAAAAGTGGCAGAACTGAATCGTCGATTGAGCGATTGAAAAAGCTTGCTGAACCTAAAAGCAATGCTTCGACTGACCATCCTTCGAATCCCAAGTCAGCGAGCGCGGATCACCCACGGAGAAGAAGCTTGCCGTTGCCGGAAGATGTGCAGACCAAGAAAATCTCTGCTATAATGCAGCTCGACGAGACCAAGTCGGCAGCCCTACCAGAGCTGAAAGTCAAATCCCCCCGAACCCCTGCCGCTGTCGTTGTGAAGAACAACGCGGCGGCTAAAGTAGCAAAAGAGGCGCCACGTGGTGGACCTAAAGCACATGCTACTTCAGAAAGTAGAGATGGAAAGAAATCTTCCAATGGTAAAGTTTCAAGGGTAATCAGCAGTGATGACAATGTGGTGGTTGAGAAGACCGTCGTGATGCTTGAAAACGAAGTGGTCTCTACGCCTCCTGTTGTTCTACCTCCTGGAAGAAGTGCAGAGAGCGAAACTCGCAGCGATGACCGAATGGACTATCCCAGTCTGGAGCAGGAGTATGTTGCCATCAGGGCTCCACCTTCTCCCGTTGATCTTCCTGAAGATGCAAATCCTACCATCCATGCATCTGACAACCAGTTGAATTCCTATGAGGTATGTATGATCCAACACTAATACTTCCCCTGTTCATTTACCTGATGCTCTGTTCTTTGGGGTATCTGTTTTGCTGTGTCTCTTCATTAAGTACTTTTGAGCTCGGATTATCTGTGCAGCAGCCTTCGACTAAAATGCAATGTTATTACCATGCTATTAAATCAAACATTGCTTTAAGGTTTGTTAATTAAGCCGACATTGATAAGAGAATTACTGCTTGTTATGGCTAGGTGGATGTGCCTGAGTACAAGAAGGATGAGCTTGAGAAACCAGCCCCGCTGGCTCCAATGGAGGAGAAGCCTTATGAGGCCCCTTTTGCCAGGGTAACATCATTGGAGGATGCTTCAAGCAAGACTCCTGCTTACAACCAGCACCCGTTACCTGCGCAGGAACCCGAGACACTTGCGCGTGCAGCGAGCGTGAGGGCACGCGTACCTGAGCCTGCTGCATATGCAGTCTCAGCCGAGGAGACACATGGAGAAAATGGCAAGCCTCGAAGCAAAGAACCGAAAGGCTTCAGGAAACTGCTGAAATTCGGCAAGAAGAGCCACACTTCAACGATGGATTCTGATGCATCGTCAGTCGACGAAGCCCCTGCAGGAGATGGTAATGAATCAATTTTGATTGCACTATTGCAAGCGCTCGCTCATTGCTGTAACTAACCGTGCTTCATGTTTCATTCAGGTTCGATGCTGAAAAACCTCATTTCACAAGACGACTCTGCAGGCTCTTCTTACAAAGGTATGTACCGTAAATGAAACTAGCATAAGTTAATTTTCTCCCTGAAATGAAATGAAATGAGATAAATGTACATGTCTACTTTAAAAATGCAGCTTCTCGGTCCTTCTCCCTGCTGGCGCCGTTCCGCAAGAACAAGGTGGTCGTGCTGTGAGGATTTTCTTGTACTATTTTTGTTGTTGTTGATGAGGCCGGCCAACAGCTTGATTGGGTATCGATTGAGATTATTAGTTTGTTGATTTCTTCTAGTAAATACATACATACGTGCATACTATTTCGTATATATATACTTGCACTGTACGCTTGTGTTGTGTTGTTTGTAAGCAGTACTGTATGTGTAATCTGTCCTTTACATTGTATTACAATCTACACATCAACTCTTGCTCCTATATACTTGTGGATCGAATTGTATTGATCTGAAAAGCGGCGTATTAGTTCTGGTGTATATACAATGAAGAATTACTTTCATGAATTCTACGCCCTTTTTTCCAAGCTTTTTTGGACGGAGGGAGTAGTAGTTAAGAAGAGGAAGAGCAAATATTCCGGAGAAACCATTTTTCAAGGTCTTAAAAATCATTTTTGAACTCCCCAACAACCAAACATGTACTTGCGAATAGGAAGAGCAAATATTCCAAACATGTTGTTAAGAATGCAAATAAATTTATCTCATTGATTGAAACTATGGATGATTAACCTTTTTTGTAGCCACTTGTCAGGCCAAAATAATAAAACATGTTCACAGGTTAACGTGCCTATGCAGAATGCTTTTGAGGAGGAAATTCATACAGAATCCTTTCTCAGTGTGCTTGCTTGATCAAGTAATTAAAAAGAAGCATATGCAACAGTAAAGGAAAGAAGCTATTGCCCATGTGAAGATCAAGTAATTTTAGTCTGAGTCTAATCTAGTTTCAAGTTGTTTCATAGATCCGATAAAATTTATTGGCGGTATGCTCAGTAAAAAGTTGTAATGTTTCTGACAGACAAAAGACCAACTGAATAAGCATGGGTGCACAAAGATGAGTGAGAAGTGGCCAAGTTGTACTCATAATCTTAGGCTTCTAAAGGGGTGGAATGTGTTGCTTCTGAAGCACCCAGAAACCATATAAACATCTAAATTTATATACTGAGCATTCATGACAGTTCAAGTAACAACATCAAAATCAAGGAGAGATAGGTCAGATTACACAAAAGGTTCCATCTTCTGAGAAAAGAATACAAAAAATTCGTATTAAATTTTCGTATTCTGAGAAAAGAACAGATTTTTCAGTGCTGTAGAACATGAATAGGAAAACAAATTTTGCATATTAAACAAGCAAAACGGCTGACAAAACCATGTAGTTTCATAAAATCGGTAACTCGACAGTTGCAGGATGCTGCAACATCAGCAAGAAAACATGTGCAGTTCAAACCTGCAGTAACATCAGCACTTGACTACACATAGCACTAATTAAATCCACGAGATTAATTACGACACATCACCAAGCCAGCATGCAGAAAGCATTGTCATATGATCTCTTTGGAGATAGAAACCACTAGCTCTGGACATGCCATCTTCATCTGCTCATCACCTGCACCTCTTTTGGAAGATGAATTTACAATTTATTAGAGATTGGATAAAAAGCTTGTAGGGCTAACTGAAAGTTTTCAAATTGGGAACACTAGCTAAGATATTGTCTGCAGATGCATTTTCAAGCAGATTAAACAAGAAAGCACATAGCTGATGCTGCAAGAAATTAGAGGTTAATTACAAAGGCAATCCATTCCCCTGCTTACACACATCAACAACACGGGGACATTATCAAGCTTACTGACCAAAAGTAACATCACTATGAGAAAACAAGCACTAAACAAGCTACTGAATACTGACACGATTAATCACAAGACTCATGTCGCCTCCACTCCAAGTAGTCATCTTTCCTATTGATGATAGTGGCCTCCTGCCCCTAAAGCATTATTCAACCATATGTTGCCGGTGCTTCACATTTCAGGGGCTCATCCTTTCTGCCAACATAGATTTGTGAGTGTGATTCCAAAAAGAGAAGACATATATAAAATTGCCAATTAGATGTAACGTTTGAGTGTACATAGCTCTCAAAGTTTAGTCGAGCGCACCAACTGAATCATCAAGTAAAACTTTCTTCAGTCTGATTAAACATTCAATATTTCTGTTTGTTGGGCTAACCAAAATATTATTGTTGCTTAAGCATTGTTCCTAATAAACCAGAAAATAAGGGGAATAACAAATATACCTTGTGGATTGTGGAAACTCATGTAGGGAATCAAAGCAAAGAATTTTTGTCTCTTCCATATCTTGTTCCACTGTAGTGAGTTAAGATTAATCTGGTACTCCCTCCGTTCCAAATTACGCGTCGTGGTATTAGTTCAAATTTGAACTAAAACCACGACGAGTAATTTGGAACGGAGGGAGTAGATGCTAAGGTCCGTAAGCACGAAGACGATATCATTGCCTTCCATGGATCCAATCAGTCTAAGTCCTTCCATGGGATTTTGAATGGGAAGAAGGGTTTTGAGATGGATGGCTCTACGCTGAGTCCATGTCGTCGCTGGCTTGAGCTTGACCACAGGTAGAGGGTTGATCCACTGACATGTGCAAGCCCCAAGCTGCCATCCTCCATGGCCATGAGGATGACGTCGCCGACATTGACAGCCCCCGGCAGCGGCATGTCAATCATCAGCGATAAGCAATTAGAGCCCAAGTCGTACTTGAGAATTCCTGTAATGTGATGATGCTCACCACGCGCATGCATGCATCAAGTAAACTGCATCTATCTCGGATGACGACAGGGGGCACCGGCATGATGAATGCGTCAACGCCAAGATCAAGACCAGGGCACGGATCGCTCCACTCACCCGTGTTGGGCGAGGACACGCACACCTGTATAATAACAGGATGATCACCATGGGTGGTCATGCCGAAGACGACGACCCTGAAGGCGCCCTCATGACACCGATATCCTGTCCTTTGGGCGCTTCCATCTTGGTTTGGCGGCCTGCCATGGGGTCCCAGACGACGAGCGGCATGGGCGCGCCATAATCCCCAGGAGAACGCGGCCATGGCGGCAGTCCAACGCGTTGTAGTCCGAGCCCGAGTCCCCTCCCCCCAGTGGTGGTCGGGGACGAAGCGCGGGACGGCGTCTTTCTCCTCCGGCATGTAGTCCCAGAACCAATCGTAAAGGAAGCCCAGCATGGGGGGCGCTCCATGGAGCTCGCGGAAGCGAGGGCCGGTGAGATGGCCGAGCCAGAGCTTGCTAGCGAGGGAGGCGCGAACGAGGCACGCGGGCTCGTCCGGCGGAGGCGGAGGTAAATATCCTCGACGATTCCGTCCGGCGGCATGGTGGTCGGTGGAGGCGAGGCGATGGTTTCGGGAGGGGAAAGTTTCAGCCTTTCAATCAGGTGCGGCCACAGGATTTCACATGTTGACCGTGAGAGCTGAGAGCATGGTTAATAATATAGCCAGCTTCCGGCTATAAGTCAGTGCCATGTCATCTACAGCCTATCTTATAGCGAACATGTACAATAATAGATCAAAAGAGTGTACTACTTTTGTATCATGTGGCCCACCTTTCATTCTCACAAAGTGTCTAGGAGCACGTGCTAGAGCTAGCTCTTCACGAAGAGCCCGCTTATCTTCTCTCTCCTCTTCTCTTTCCTCCAACTAAGCAGAAATATACTAGTTTATTTCTTATAACCCGCTGACTCAGCTCTATTGTACTTGCTCTGAGAGGGATGATGGGGACAAGCAAGAAAAGAAAGCAGTGTTTTTATTTTCTGAGGATAACGCTCAACCAGTAGCTTTTTTTTACTACAGCGTCTTACGGGCTGTTCGACTATCCGCCAGCTCCGCGGAATAATAGGATCTGCAGAGCACCTATTTTCCAGCTCCACTATTTTAGCCTGCAGCTCTGCCAACTCCGCGAGCTGAGTCTGGAGCGGAGGGACTCCGAACACTCCCTTAATATGGTTTATTGGGGAATTCTAGCTAATCATACGGGCTGAAGTAACTTTGAAACATTTTTTACTTCTATAAAGAATGGTGGAGTATCCTTCTCCCCGGGCTCCCCGCGGGCGAAGGGTGTCTCCTGGATGTCCGACCCGCGGTGGCTGGGAGGAGGATAGGGCGAAGCGAGAAGGTGCGGCAGCCAAGATGACAGAGAGGTTCGAGGACATCTTGGTGAAGAGGGAGGAGGCATGCATGAGGTGCTTGGAGATCAAGGAGGAGCAGAAGACGGAGAGGATCAAACTGTTGATGGACGCAATAGACAAGAAGCTCAAACTCGAAGAGAGGAGGGCCATGATCGAAGAGAGGAAGGTCGTGCTCGAGAAAAAAGAGGGTGAAGATCGCCGCCAATGTGTAGGATGCCAAGATGTTGACCTTGATTGCTGAATCTTTGGATGCTGACGCAAGAATGAATGTGCAATCCGTCCGCTTCTAGATGTTTCAACCGCAGAAAAGATGCGTTGGCGACTATGAGGACGCGGCGGAGGCTGCCTACGCGGTGGCGATGGAACCTCCTTGATCAGGGAGCAATTGTCTGGGATTGCCGTTCCGACAGGGCAGAAATGCACGTACTGTCGGACTAATGTTCTTTTGGATTCAGGCATGTAAAAATTAAGCATATTTGCTTCTTTTTGGTTGTGATCGGGCATGCGATCCGGCACGCTGTGTTGATCGGATCAGAGTACATTTGAATTTACCGCAGACATATACAGGCTAGGGTTGCATGCCTTTTCTCTCTTAATATGCAAGGTTTACTTGAAGAGGGAGGTTGTCGGCATCTGGAATTCTGGACTTGAAAAAACTACATCAGAGATACCTATTCTGCACAACTCCAAATGAGCTGAAATTTCACGGAGATTTATTTTCGAATAAATAAAAATTATTGGAGAAAAGAAGTACCAGAGGGGGCCACCCAGGTGCCCTGGGTAGTGGGGCCCGTGGCCAGCCTTCGGTGCCCATCTTCTGGTATATAATCTCATTTGTCCTAAAAAATAAGGAGAGGACTTTCGGGATGGAGTGCCGCCGTCTCGAGACGGAACTTGGGCAGGAGCACTTTTGCTCTCCGGCGGAGCGATTCCGCCGGGGATACTTCCCTCCGGGAGGGGGAAATTGAAGTAGTCATCATCACCAACAACCCTCTCATCGTGGAAGGATCAATCTTCATCAACAACTTCACCATCACCATCTCATCTCAAACCCTAGTTCATCTCTTGTGTTTAATCTTTGTACCAAAACCTCAGATTGGTACCTGTGGGTGACTAGTAAGTGTTGATTACATCTTGTAGTTGATGCTAGTTGATTTATTTGGTGGAATATTATATGTTCGAGTCCATTATGTTATTTAATATCCCTGTGATCTTGAACATGAACATGATTTGTGAGTAGTTGCTTTTTTTATTGAGAACATGAGAGAAGTCTTGTTATAAGTAATCATGTGAATTTTGGTATTCGTTCGATATTTTGATGATGTGTATGTTGTGATTCCCTTAATGGTGTTATGTGAACGTCGACTGACACTTCATCATCTTTGGGCCCAAGAGAATGCATTGTGGAGTAGTAATTAGATGATGGGTTGCTAGAGTGACAGAAATTTAAACCCTAGTTTATGTGATATTCCGTAAGGGGCTGATTTGGTCCATATGTTTAATGCTATGCTTAGATTTATCTTAATTCTTCTTTCATAGTTGCGGATGCTCGCGAGAGGGGTTAATCATAACTTCATAAGTGGGAGGCTTGTTCAAGTAAGAAAAACACCCAAGCACCGGCCCACCACATATCAAATTATCAAAGTAGCGAACACGAATTAAACAAACATGATGAAAGTGACTAGGTGAAATTCCCATGTGTCGTCAAGAACGCTGATGACCGAGGGGCCACCGAAGGGCAAGGACACTGCTGGCCCAAAAATTATTATGACAGTGTCCTGAAGGGCTCCCGCCTTGTGGCGGAACAATGTACTAAGGATGTAATCACTAGTGCAGAACCAGGCAATAGCACCGGTTCGTAAGGCCCTTTAGTGCCGGTTCCATAACCGGCACTAAAGTGTGGGCACTAAAGGCCCCTCCCTTTAGTATCGGTTCAGCACGAACCGGTGCTAAAGGGCAACCACGTGGCACAAGCCAGCTCCGGGGGCCTGGAGCCCTTTAGTACCGGTTGGTAAGACCAACCGGTACTATAAGGTTTGGGGGGTTTTTAGTTTTATGATTTCTTTTTCATTTAATTTTGTGTTTCCATTTTAATTCTTTTTCGTTTGCCGGTATTTTACGATACTACACATTGTACACGTTATGTATATATATATAAATAGAATTTCTAGTAGAACCAATCATGCATATATATATCATCAATGTCTCACAAACCACCATATTAATTAATTCACACATACACACATGTATAGCTATATACAATTTCTCCTATATATGCATGTTGCCTTCGGAGCCAGTGGCATTAGCCTAATTGGTGCCTTCGGAGCACGATGACAATCGGAAGTGGTTCATAGCGGGTAATAGTATTCTCCCTTCGGATTTATGACCTGGTCGAGCAAAAATCCCGCTATTTCCTCTTGAAGTGCTTCTACACGCTCCGTTTCTAGGAGCTTCTCTCGCAACTCTTTGAACTGTTAAGAAGGAGATCAATATGCATGTGTATTAGTTGTGTGACTAGATATCGATAATGGTGTAAAAATTGTGAATAGTGTTTTGACAAGCGTATCCATTCCTGTCTTTGAGATCTGCTCCTTTCGGACGCCATCATGCGAATGTTCTCGCAAACGCAGAATGCACACAGATCAGTCCCCTGCGCCTGCTTCAGGGCCTTTACGACAATGGAATTTGATCAGATAATAATTAATCAAGCATGATAATTAAAGAGATGGCAGCTAGCTAGCTAGCTAGTACTACTTAATTACTTACCTTGGGTCGAAACCATTTAAGCTTTTTTTCCATTCGCTTTCCGTGACGCTGATGAACCTTGCCCAAGCCCTGCCCGCCGACAAAGAAAATGAATAAAGGGGTTATTAAATAGTTCATATCATGAAATGATGAACTAAATAGGCCGAGATATATAGTTAATAATGATTGAAATTACCTGTTGACTATCCCAAACAAGATGTTATAGTCAGTATTTGCTTTGAATAGTGAGTCCAGTATTTCAACTGTTCCGGCGTCAACTTTAATGATACACAAGATCCAGTGAAATCTGCATGCACACACGTTTGCATGTCTTAATTAAGCGGGCATATGTAAGCAAAAACATGTAGCTAGCTAGTAGGTAAAAACAGAGAATTTGTAGTACAAGACAGTGTGACTCACTGGAAGTTGTAAGGAAGTAGTATATCTTCATTGTATTTGAGGTGCTTCAAGAACTCTAGCATGTTGTCCTCTACGTCCTTTTCATGATGTGGATTTATTAGCCATGTGTATTCATTAACGGTGTTTGGGTCAATGAACCCAATGCCAAAGCGTCCACCTTTTCTCATTTCATACATCTTCATCCTGCATAATACCACAGAAAAGAATATAGTGAGGATAATTACAGGTAATGATTGATCAAAAGGATCACTACAGCTAGCGTGAGACTTAAATTACAGAAAGAAATCACTTACAGACAATAGCAACTGACGATAGATTTGTCGAGTGCGTCTTGATTGTATAACTGAAACAGTTCAGAATACTCAACGGACAGAGCTTTCTCATGGAAGTAATGCTCCTCCTTGACATTCACCATGAGGGACTCTCGATTGGAAATCTTGGTAATGTTCATGTACCATTGATGCAATTCATACATTCTCGTTGGGAGGTTCTTGACCTTGTATGGCTCGACCAAAGGTTGGCCCCGGACATATTTCCGTTTTATTTCATCCTCTATAAGCATAGGCATGGGCTCGATTTCGAGGAGTTATCCAACAGTGATGTTGAGAACTTCAGCCTGCATTATATGGTCCTTGGTTATTACCACATTGCCCACCTCGGGAACGTAAACTGTTTGCCCACAATAATATTGGGCGCGCGTACTGTCACGTGTTGTTGGCACAACAAGCGAGGGGATCGATTGCGCTGCCTGTTCTCCCAGCTGGGGAATGGTTTTCCCGCATTTTTTGACAGCTGCTTGTTGTTTGCTCGATCCCGAGCTCGCCTCCTTACGTAGACGTGCTCGATTTAACTTCCTGATGTGGCGCTCATAGTCTGTGTCAACAGGCTTGGGAGCTGGTGGTTGAGCCATACGAATGAAGTGGTCAATCGTTTCCTCAGGCACTTTCTCCCTTGGCGGCGGTGGCGGTTTTGGTGCAAAATGGGCTTCCACCTCGGCCTTCGATATGGCTGCGTTTTCCTCCTCGGACTTGTCATAAGGCCTCTGCGGAAGAGGCGTGAGGCTTGGACCATATTTATATCGCTTGCCTCCGCATGTACTTCCTATACTACCTCGACTCGTACCGCTACGCACCATAGCTGCGGGGTGTCTCTTCTGCGATTGCTGAGGCGGCGGAGACGGCTGACGGGGCTGAGTTGGACGAGGAGGAGTGGCCTGAAGCTGTGCCGGACTTGGAGGAGGAGTGGCCTGAGGTTGTGCCGGACTTGGAGGAGGAGTGGACTTCTGATGCTGTGGCGGACTTGGAGGAGGAGGAGTGGCCTGACACTTTGCCGGACTTGGAGGAGGAGTGGCCTGACACTTTGCCGGACTTGGTGGACTTGCAGGAGGAGAGTCTGCTGACTCGGTGGTGGACTTCGACGAGGAGTCGGCTGACGCGGTGTCGGTGGCCTTCGAAAGATGATGCAATCCTTTTTCCATAGGATGATACGATGTTTGGCCTCTCCGAGAAAGTGCTCGTCGTCACCTCCAGGAATGTCAAGCTGCAGCTCCGAATATGGGTCCACCACCTCATCAACCAAGACACGAGCATAGCCCGCTGGAATTGGGTTGCAATGGAAGGTTGCCTCGGGGGGATTTGTAAAAGCAACGGCGTCCGCCACCTTCATGGATATGTTCTTCATTTTGACGTGTAGCTCGCAGTTAGTGTTCTCCGTGATGTCATCCATGGGGTATCTACCCAGCATTGCGTCGTCCGGGGTGGAACCCACGCTGCTTCTCGGCATGGATGGGGCGGTGCTATCCAATGTTGGTGTTGGAAATATGCCCTAGAGGCAATAATAAATAAGTTATTATTATATTTCCTTGTTCATGATAATCGTTTATTATCCATGCTATAATTGTATTGATAGGAAACTCAGATACATGTGTGGATACGTAGACAACACCATGTCCCTAGTAAGCCTCTAGTTGACTAGCTTGTTGATCAATAGATGGTTACGATTTCCTGACCATGGACATTGGATGTCATTGATAACGGGATCACGTCATTAGGAGAATGATGTGATGGACAAGACCCAATCCTAAGCCTAGCACAAAGATCGTGTAGTTCGTATGCTAAAGCTTTTCTAATGTCAAGTATCATTTCCTTAGACCATGAGATTGTGCAACTCCCGGATACCGTAGGAATGCTTTGGGTGTATCAAACGTCACAACGTAACTGGGTGACTATAAAGGTGCACTACAGGTATCTCCAAAAGTGTCTGTTGGGTTGGCACGAATCGAGACTGGGATTTGTCACTCCGTGTAAGCGGAGAGGTATCTCTGGGCCCACTCGGTAGGACATCATCATATGCGCAATGTGACCAAGGAGTTGATCACGGGATGATGTGTTACGGAACGAGTAAAGAGACTTGCCGGTAACGAGATTGAACAAGGTATAGGGATACCGACGATCGAATCTCGGGCAAGTACAATACCGCTAGACAAAGGGAATTGTATACGGGATTGATTAAGTCCTTGACATCGTGGTTCATCCGATGAGATCATCGTGGAACATGTGGGAGCCAACATGGGTATCCAGATCCCGCTGTTGGTTATTGACCGGAGAACGTCTCGGTCATGTCTGCATGTCTCCCGAACCCGTAGGGTCTACACACTTAAGGTTCGATGATGCTAGGGTTATAAAGGAAGCTTGTATGTGGTTACCAAATGTTGTTCGGAGTACCGGATGAGATCCCGGACGTCACGAGGAGTTCCGGAATGGTCCGGAGGTAAAGATTTATATATAGGAAGTCCTGTTTCGGCCATCGGGACAAGTTTCGGGGTCATCGGTATTGTACCGGGACCACCAGAAGGGTCCCGGGGGCCCACCGGGTGGGGCCACCTATCCCGGAGGGTCCCATGGGCTGAAGTAGGAAGGGATCCAGCCCAAAGTGGGCTGGGGCGCCACTTCCCTTATGGCCCATGCGCCTAGGGTGAAGGGGGAACCCTAAGGAAGAGTCCCAAGGAGGGAAGGCACCTCCTAGGTGCCTTGGGGGGGAGGGAAACCTCCCCTGGCCGCCGCCCCCTAGGAGATTGGATCTCCTAGGGCTGGCGCACCCCCCTTGGGCTCCCTATATATAGTGAGGGTAGGAGGGCCTCTTGAGACACCCCTTATGCCTTTGGTGCAGCCCTCTCCTCTCTCCCAAGTACTTCTCCTCTCCCGTGGTGCTTGGCGAAGCCCTGCAGGATTGCCACGCTCCTCCATCACCACCATGCCGTTGTGCTGCTGTTGGATGGAGTCTTCCTCAACCTCTCCCTCTCTCCTTGCTGGATCAAGGCGTGGGAGACGTCACCGGGCTGTACGTGTGTTGAACGCGGAGGTGCCGTCCGTTCGGCACTAGGATCATCGGTGATTTGAATCACGACGAGTACGACTCCATCAACCCCGTTCTCTTGAACGCTTCCGCTTAGCGATCTACAAGGGCATGTAGATGCACTCTCCTTCCCCTCGTTGCTGGTCTCTCCATAGATGGATCTTGGTGACACGTAGGAAAATTTTGAATTTATGCTACGTTCCCCAACAGTGGTTTCAGAGCTAGGTCTATTGCGTAGATTCTATGCACGAGTAGAACACAAAGTAGTTGTGGGCGTTGATTTTGTCAATTTACTTGCCGTTACTAGTCTTATCTTGATTCGGCGGCATCGTGGGATGAAGCGGCCTGGACCAACCTTACACGTACTCTTACGTGAGACCGGTTCCACCGACAAACATGCACTAGTTGCATAAGGTGGCTAGCGGGTGTCTGTCTCTCCTACTTTAGTCGGATCGGATTCGATGAAAAGGGTCCTTATGAAGGGTAAATAGCAATTGGCATATCACGTTGTGGTCTTTGCGTAGGTAAGAAACGTTCTTGCTAGAAACCCATAGCAGCCACGTAAAACATGCAAACAACAATTAGAGGACGTCTAACTTGTTTTTGCAGGGTATGCTATGTGATGTGATATGGCCAAAAGGATGTGATGAATGATATATGTGATGTATGAGATTGATCATGTTCTTGTAATAGGAATCACGACTTGCATGTCGATGAGTATGACAACCGGCAGGAGCCATAGGAGTTGTCTTTATTTATTTATGACCTGCGTGTCAACATAAACGTCATGTAATTACTTTACTTTATTGCTAACCGTTAGCTGTAGTAGTAGAAGTAATAGATGACGTGACAACTTCATGAAGACACGATGATGGAGATCATGATGATGGAGATCATGGTGTCATGCCGGTGACGATGATGATCATGGAGCCCCGAAGATGGAGATCAAAAGGAGCAATATGATATTGGCCATATCATGTCACTATTTGATTGCATGTGATGTTTATCATGTTTATACATCTTATTTGCTTAGAACGACGGTAGTAAATAAGATGATCCCTTACAACAATTTCAAGAAGTGTTCTCCCCTAACTGTGCACCGTTGCTACAGTTCGTCGTTTCGAAGCACGCCGTGATGATCGGGTGTGATAGATCCTTACATTCACATACAACGGGTGTAAGACAGTTTTACACATGCAAAACACTTAGGGTTAACTTGACGAGCCTAGCATGTACAGACATGGCCTTGGAACACAAAAGACCGAAAGGTCGAGCATGAGTCGTATGGTAGATACGATCAACATGAAGATGTTCACCGATGCTGACTAGTCCGTCTCACGTGATGATCGGACACGGCCTAGTTGACTCGGATCATGTAATCACTTAGATGACTAGAGGGATGTCTATCTAAGTGGGAGTTCATAAGATGAACTTAATTATCCTGAACATAGTCAAAAAGGATTTTGCAAATTATGTCGTAGCTCGCGCTTTAGTTCTACTGTTTAGATATGTTCCTAGAGAAATATTAGTTGAAAGTTGATAGTAGCAATTATGCGGACTAGGTCCGTAAACTGAGGATTGTCCTCATTGCTTCATAGAAGGCTTATGTCCTTAATGCACCGCTCAGTGTGCTGAACCTCGAACGTCGTCTGTGGATGTTGCGAACATCTGACATACACATTTTGATACCTACATGATAGTTCAGTGCGTAATGCTAAATGGTTTAGAGTTGAGGCACCATAGACGTGTTTTGAAATGTCGCGAAACATATGAGATGTTTCGAGGGCTGAAATTGGGATTTCAGGCTCGTGTCCACGTCAAGAGGTATAAGACCTCCGACGATTTTCTTAGCCTGCAAACTAAGGGAGAAAAGCTCAATTGTTGAGCTTGTGCTCAGATTGTCCGAGTACAACAATCATTTGAATCAAGTGGGAGTTGATCTTCCAGATAAGATAGTGATGTTTCTCCGAAGTCATTACCACCAAGCTGCTAGAGCTTCATGATGAACTATAATATATCAGGGACATATATGATGATCCTTGAGATATTCGCAATGTTTGACACCGCGAAAGTAGAAATCAAAAGGGAGCATCAATCGTTGATGGTTAGTAAAACCGCTAGTTTCAAGAAGGGCAAGGGCAAGAAAGGGATACTTCATGGAACAACAATTTAGCTGCTGCTCTAGTTGAACCCAAACCCGAGACTATGTGCTTCTGTAATAAGGGGAACAACCACTGGAGCAGAATTACCCTAGATACTTGGTAGATTAGAAGGCTGGCAAGGTCGATAGAAGTATATTGGATATACATTGTGTTGATGTGTACTTTACTAGTACTCCTAGTAGCACCAGGTATTAGATACCGGTTCGGTTGCTAAGTATTAGTAACTCGAAATAAAAGCTACGGAATAAACGGAGACTAGCTAAAGGTGAGCTGACGATATGTGTTGGAAGTGTTTCCAATGTTGATATGATCAAGCATCGCAAGCTCCCTCTACCATTGAGATTGGTGTTTGCATTGAACATAGACATGATTGGATTATGTCTATCGCAATACGGTTATTCATTTAAGGAGAATAATGGTTACTCTGTTTATTTGAATAATACCTTCAATGGTCTTACACCTAAAATGAATGGTTTATTGGATCTCGATCGTAGTGATACACATGTTCATGCCAAAAGATAGTAATGATAGTACCACCTACTTGTGGCACTGCCACGTAAGTCATATCGGTATAAAACGCATGAAGAAGCTCCATGTTGATGGATCTTTGGGCTCACTCGTTTTTGAAAAGTTTGGGACATGCGAACCATGTCTATTGGTATATATGCATGAAGAAACTCCATGCAAATGGACCGTTTTGTACTCGCTTGATTTTGAATCACTTGAGACATGCAAAACATACCACATGGGCAAGATGACTGAAAGCCTCGTTTCAGTAAAATGGAACTAGAAAGCAACTTGTTGGAAGTAATACATTTTGATGTGTGTAGTCCAATGAGTGCTGAGGCATGTAGTGGATATCGTTATGTTCTTACTTCACAGATGATTTGAGTAGATGTTGAGTATATTTACTTGATGAATCACGAGTCTGAATTATTGAAAGGTTCAAGTAATTTCAGGGTGAAGTTGAAAGTTCGTCGTGACAAGAGGATAAAATATCTATGATATGATCATAGAGATGAATATCTGAATTATGAGTTTGGCACAGAATTAAGACATTGTGGAAATTGTTTCACAACTGATACAGCCTGGAACACCATAGTGTGATGGTGTGTTCGAACATCATAACTGCACCCTATTGGATATGATGCATACCATGATGTCTCTTATCAAATTACCACAATAGTTTATGGGTTAGGCATTAGAGACAACCACATTCACTTTAAATAGGGCACCACGTAATTCCGATGAGATGACACCGTATGAACTATGGTTTAGAGAAACCTAAGCTGTCATTTCTTAAAAGTTTGGGACTGCGACACTTATGTGAAAAAGTTTCAGGCTGATAAGCTCGAACCTAAAGCGGATAAATGCATCTTCATAGGACACCCGAAACAGTTGGGTATACCTCCTGTCTCAGATTCGAAAGCAATAAGGGATTGTTTCTAGAATCAGGTCCTTTCTCGAGGAAAAGTTTCTCTCGAAAGAATTGAGTGGGAGGATGGTGGAGACTTGATGAGGTTATTGAACCGTTACTTCAACTAGTGTATAGAAGGGCACAAAGAGTTGTTCCTGTGGCACCTACACCAATTGAAGTGGAAGCTTATGATATTGATCATGAAACTTCAGATCAAGTCACTACCAAACCTCGTAGGATGACAAGGATGCGTACTACTTCAGAGTGGTACGTAATCCTGTCTTGGAAGTCATGTTGCTAGACAACAATGAACCTACGAGCTATGGAGAAGCGATGGTGGGCCCGGATTCCGATAAATGGCTCGAGGCCATAAAATCCGAGAGAGGATCCATGTATGAAAACAAAGTGTAGACTTTGGCAGAACAGCTCGATGGTCGTAAGGCTGTTGAGTGCAGATGGATTTGAAAAGGAAGACGGACAATGATGGTAAATGTCACCATTAAAGAAAGCTCGACTTGTCGTTAAGGTGTTTCCCGACAAGTTCAAGGAGTTGACTGCGGTGAGACTTTCTCACTCGTAACGATGCTAAGAGTCTGTTGGAATTATATTAGCGATTACTGCATTATTTATGAAATCTTGCAGATAGGATGTCAAAACATTGTTTTCTCGATGTTTTTTGAGGAAAGGTTGTATGTGATACAAACCGGAAGGTTTTGTCAATCCTGAAAGATGCTAATAAGTATGCAAAGCTCCAGCAATCCTTCTAGGGATTGGAGTAAGCATCTCGGAGTTGGAATGTATGCTTTGATGATGATCAAAGATTTTGGGTTTATACAAAGTTTATGAGAAACTTGTATTTCCAAAAAGGTGAGTGGGAGCACTATAGAATTTCTGATGAGTATATGTTGTTGACATATTATGGATCAGAAATGATGTAGAATTTCTGGAAAGCATATAGGGTTATTTGGAAAGTGTTTTTCAATGGAAAGCCTGGATTAAGCTACTTGAACATTGAGCATCAAGATCTATAAGAATAGATCAAAACGCTTAATGGTACTTTCAAATGAGCACATACCTTGACATGATCTTGAAGGTGTTCAAGATGGATCAGTCAAAGAAGGAGTTCTTGCCTGAGTTGTAAGGTATGAAGTTAAGACTTAAAGCTCGACCACGGCAGAATAGAGAGAAAGGACGAAGGTCGTCCCCTATGCTTAAGACATAGGCTCTACAGTATGCTATGCTGTGTACCGCACCTGAAATGTGCCTTGCCATGAGTCAGTCAAGGGGTACAAGAGTGATCCAAGAATGGATCACAGGACAGCGGTCAAAGTTATCCTTAGTAACTAGTGGACTAAGGAATTTTCTCGATTATGGAGGTGGTAAAAGAGTTCGTCGTAAAGGGTTATGCCGATGCAAACTTTGACACTAATCCAGATTATTCTGAGTAGTAAACTGGATTCGTATAGTAGAACAGTTATTTGGAATAGCTCCAAATAGAACGTGGTAGCTGCATCTAGGAGGTGACATAGAGATTTGTAAAGCACACACGGATCTGAAAGGTTTAGACCCGTTGACTAAAACCTCTCTCACAAGCAACATGATCAAACTCAGAACTCATCGAGTGTTAATCACATGGTAAATGTGAACTAGATTATTGACTCTAGTAAACTCTTTGGGTGTTAGTCACATGGGGATGTGACCTTGAGTGTTAATCACATGGCGATGTGAACTAGATTATTGACTCTAGTGCAAGTGGGAGACTGTTGGAAATATGCCCTAGAGGCAATAATAAATAAGTTATTATTATATTTCCTTGTTCATGATAATCGTTTATTATCCATGCTATAATTGTATTGATAGGAAACTCAGATACATGTGTGGATACGTAGACAACACCATGTCCCTAGTAAGCCTCTAGTTGACTAGCTCGTTGATCAATAGATGGTTACGGTTTCCTGACCATGGACATTGGATGTCATTGATAACGGGATCACGTCATTAGGAGAATGATGTGATGGACAAGACCCAATCCTAAGCCTAGCACAAAGATCGTGTAGTTCGTATGCTAAAGCTTTTCTAATGTCAAGTATCATTTCCTTAGACCATGAGATTGTGCAACTCCCGGATACCGTAGGAATGCTTTGGGTGTATCAAACATCACAACGTAACTAGGTGACTATAAAGGTGCACTACAGGTATCTCCGAAAGTGTCTGTTGGGTTGGCACGAATCGAGACTGGGATTTGTCACTCCGTGTAAGCGGAGAGGTATCTCTGGGCCCACTCGGTAGGACATCATCATATGCGCAATGTGACCAAGGAGTTGATCACGGGATGATGTGTTACGGAACGAGTAAAGAGACTTGCCGGTAACGAGATTGAACAAGGTATAGGGATACCGACGATCGAATCTCGGGCAAGTACAATACCGCTAGACAAAGGGAATTGTATACGGGATTGATTAAGTCCTTGACATCGTGGTTCATCCGATGAGATCATCGTGGAACATGTGGGAGCCAACATGGGTATCCAGATCCCGCTGTTGGTTATTGACCGGAGAACGTCTCGGTCATGTCTGCATGTCTCCCGAACCCGTAGGGTCTACACACTTAAGGTTCGATGACGCTAGGGTTATAAAGGAAGCTTGTATGTGGTTACCGAATGTTGTTCGGAGTACCGGATGAGATCCCGGACGTCACGAGGAGTTCCGGAATGGTCCAGAGGTAAAGATTTATATATAGGAAGTCCTGTTTCGATCATCGGGACAAGTTTCAGGGTCATCGGTATTGTACCGGGACCACCAGAAGGGTCCCGGGGGCCCACCGGGTGGGGCCACCTATCCCGGAGGGTCCCATGGGCTGAAGTAGGAAGGGATCCAGCCCAAAGTGGGCTGGGGCGCCACTTCCCTTATGGCCCATGCGCCTAGGGTGAAGGGGGAACCCTAAGGAAGTCCCAAGGAGGGAAGGCACCTCCTAGGTGCCTTGGGGGGGAGGGAAACCTCCCCTGGCCGCCGCCCCCTAGGAGATTGGATCTCCTAGGGCTGGCGCACCCCCCCTTGGGCTCCCTATATATAGTGAGGGTAGGAGGGCCTCTTGAGACACCCCTTATGCCTTTGGTGCAGCCCTCTCCTCTCTCCCAAGTACTTCTCCTCTCCCGTGGTGCTTGGCGAAGCCCTGCAGGATTGCCACGCTCCTCCATCACCACCACGCCGTTGTGCTGCTTCTGGATGGAGTCTTCCTCAACCTCTCCCTCTCTCCTTGCTGGATCAAGGCGTGGGAGACGTCACTGGGCTGTACGTGTATTGAACGCGGAGGTGCCGTCCGTTCGGCACTAGGATCATCGGTGATTTGAATCACGACGAGTACGACTCCATCAACCCCGTTCTCTTGAACGCTTCCGCTTAGCGATCTACAAGGGCATGTAGATGCACTCTCCTTCCCCTCGTTTCTGGTCTCTCCATAGATGGATCTTGGTGACACGTAGGAAAATTTTGAATTTATGCTACGTTCCCCAACAGCTGGATCATCCGCTAGCTGCTGCAGCCGCTGAGACCCCCTTTGCTGGGTAAGTGAGTCGATCTGCTCCTGCTGCCGCTGGAATTTGACTGCCAATTCCGCTTGACTTGCTTCTAGGCCTTGAAGGCGTTCATAGTCCCGCTTCCTCTGCTCCTCCTCCATCTTCCTCTTCTTCTCCTCCGCAATCTTCTTTCTCGCACGGGTTCTGTAGTCGGTGTTCCAGTCTGAAAACCCCTCATACCACGGAATAGCGCCCTTGCTTCGTGTTCTTCCTGGGTGTTCAGGATTTCCCAGGGCACGCGTAAGCTCGTCGTTCTCTCTGTTGGGCTGGAACACCCCCGATCGTGCCTCTTCTATTGTAACAAGTATCGCATCGTCGGCTCCCTTCAGACTTGCCTTCGTCGAAACATTGCCTGTCTTCGGGTCCAACTCCCCCCATGCGCATAGAACCAAGTCCTACACCTGGGGGGCCAGCTCTTAGTAACCAGAGTGACACCTGCATCCTCCATATCTTTCTTAGACTTATCCCACTTAGGCATTGCCACCGCATAGCCACCTGGCCCCAGCTTATGGAACTTATCCTTTTTTTCGGCATTCTTCTTGTTTATTCTCGACCGTTCCTTAGCTAATTCCGAATCCTTGAATTTCACGAAATCGTCCCAATGAGCATGTTGGTTCTCTAGTGTTCCCTCGAATACTGGAGTCTTCCTTCCTCCCTTGACGTACTTGTCCCATTCACGATTCTTGTGGTTCTTGAATGCAACCGCCATCTTCCTAAGAGCAGCGTCCTTAACTTTCTACACATCTGCTTCTGTGAAATGATCTGGTAGGGTGAAATGTTCCATGAGAGTATCCCAAAGCAGATCTTTTTGATTCTTGTCGACAAAAGTAACATCTGGACGTGGCTTTGCTGGCTCTCTCCATTCTTGAAGTTTGATCGGGAGTTGGTCCTTCACAAGAACTCCGCACTGACGAACGAACTTGTCCGCAATCTTCTTAGGCGCTAATGGTTCGCCATTAGGTCTGACTGCCTCGATATTGTACTTTACGCCCTCCTTCAACTTTTTGTTCGGGCCTCGTTTCGTCCTTTTGCCTGAAGATTTGCTCGATCTGGATGGCTGAAAGAACAAAGATCGATTCGTTAATATATCTTCAAGTCATTTAAAACATGTGATGATCACCAGATGCCTGCTTATATAAATATATATACCTCGCCGGTCTTTGTTGTTTCAGGATCAACATGTTCTTCGTCATCGTCATAATCGTAGTTCATGACTTCATCAATTCGGTCATCGCGATCGAATATCATATCACCCTCTCCGGTGTTGTTTAGAAATTCGGAGCCGTCATAATCTTCTTCATTCTGATCATCATCTGGCCCGTGAGGATGGCGTATCATATCGAACACGGCCTGTTCTCCCTCTCTGCCGGTATTGTCCGCCATAGTTTTTATTTAACTAATCCAAAAGAAATATAAAACAATTTAGTATTCAAATTACATCATCTCGAATAATAGATATAATCTCGAATACATCGTCTCGAATAATAGATATAATCTCGAAAACATCGTCTCGAATAATAGATATAATCTCGAATACATCGTCTCGAACAATAGATATAATCTCGAATACATCGTCTCGAATAATAGATATAATATCGAATACATCACTGGCTAGGTAGCTAATAAAGATTGAATACTACAGAAGAATCTAGGACACTCGCGGTTCCTGCGGCGCGGGCGGTGGACACCCAAAGAGAAGGAACCCTCACAGGATCATAGCTGAAGTGAGATCCCTGAAGAAACTGCCAAGTATTGGAGAACCTGCCGCCCTCTAACGCAACCATGTAGCGATGGACGTGCTCGTCCTCCTCCCTGACACGGCGACGTACCACCTCCGGCTGGGCCAGCTCCCTCCACGCCGAAACTGGCCCACGCGAATGCCACCAAACGAGATCAGGGTCGACGACGGGACCCGGGGCCGGGTTCCTCATCAAGCGGCGTGCCCCTCCAGGCAGCACCTCCCAGTGCCAGCCCGGCAGAGCCCAGTCCCGGACATGGCTCAGCCGGACGTCGTCGCGGACGTGTCAACGGCGAGGATGCGGGTCGGGCATCGGCAAGAACAAATACTAGCTATATGCCCGCAATAAGTAACATTTTTTTAATGATTGAATTTTGATAACTAAAATTTCTAACATTTCTATATAACTAACATTTCTAACAATGCTATATATAACTAACATTTCTATAACATTTCTAATATTTCTATAACTAAAAAACAGAAAAAAATTATAACATTTCTATATATATAACTAACATTTTTATAACTATTTCTATAACTAAAAAACAGAAAAAAATTCTAACATTTCTAACTATTTCTGAAAAACAGAAAAATTTCTAACAATTTCTAAAAAACAGAAAAATTTCTAACTATTTGTATAACTAAAAAACAAAAAATGTATGTGTGTGTGCGCGCGCTCACCGGCGAGGCGAGGGACGACGGGGAGCGCGCGGCGACGGGGACGGCGACGGGCGCGGCGACGACGGGGATGACGACGACGGGGACAGGGACGGGGCAGCGATGACAGGGACGGGGACGGACGGGCCGGGGCGGCAACGACGAAGGGGACGTATAGGGCGACGCCGACGATGGGGACGGGGACGACGCGGGACGGGCCGGGACGGGGCGGCGGTGACGACGGGGACGACGGGGACGGGGACGACGGGGCGGCGACGACGGGGACGGGGCGGCGACGGGGGCGGCGACGAGGGATGGAGACGTACGGGGGCGGCGGACGACGGTGCAGAGGAGAAGAAGCCAGATGAGAAACTGAAATTTTCGTAAGTGTTGTTTATATAGGAGGGGCCTTTAGTACCGGTTTGTGCCACCAACCGGTACTAAAGGCCAGTTTTGGCCAGCCCAAGCGGCGGGAAGCGACCCCCTTTAGTACCGGGTGGTGGCACAAACCGGTACTAAAGGCCCCCCCTTTAGTACCGGTTTGTGCCATGACCCGGTACTAAAGGGGGTGCGCTGGCGCAGGTGCGGTGCGGCAAGTTTAGTCCCACCTCGCTAGCCGAGGGGCGACCGCACTGGTTTATAAACCCCCGTGCGGTCGCTCTCTCGAGCTCCTCTCCAAAGCAGGACTACCGGGCCTACGTGTTCTTTGCTGCCCTGTGGGCCCACTTGGCCTTTGCGGGCCTGCATCCTGGCCCAACAACAGGTTGGGTTTCTAGTCGTATGCAGGCCGCTCTGGCCTAGTAGGCGGGCTTTTTTTATTTTTTTTGCTTTATTTATTTTTGTGTTGTTTTTTTTTGTGTATTTAGAGTTTTCTTTGTGAATATTTTTGCTTTAGGTACAAAAAATTACAAACTTTCTGTTAGTGCCCGTAGTTTTCAAATTTGAATAGTTTAAATTTTGAATTATTTGAAATTAGTGTGAATCACTAGTTTGTGAATAACTTAACTTTAAAAATCAGTAAAGGCATGAAAGAATTTGTTTGCACATAAAATTTCTTCGCGTTTCAAATGCCAAAACACATAACTACCCTAACTATTACAGAGATTCCCCTCTGGGTGTGAAACACAGAAGAAAGTGATGATAGTGAAGCCGATCACATCCCAGATCTTTGGGTGTGAAACTTTTTCTTCGCGTGTGTCCCTTTGCGCCGTAACCATGAAAAATCTTCATCATTTAACGGGATGCTCGGGTCAATATTCACTGTGAATGGAGCAATTTCATCAAACTTTTCATAATCTTCTGACTTGTCTGTCTTGTCATCCACTCCCACGATGTTTCTCTTCCCAGAAAGAACTATGTGCCTCTTTGGCTCATCGTATGATGCATTCGCTTCCTTATCTTTTCTTTTTCTTGGCTTGGTAGATATGTCCTTCACATAGAAAACCTGTGCCACATCATTGGCTAGGACGAATGGTTCGTCTGCATACGCAAGATTGTTGAGATCCACTGTTGTCATTCCGTACTGCGGGTCTTCCGTTACCCCGCCTCGTGTCATATTGACCCATTTGCATCGAAACAAAGGGACCTTTAAACCACGTCGATAGTCAAGTTCCCATATGTCCTGTATATAACCATAATATGTTTCCTTTCCCGTCTTGGTTTCAGCATCAAAGCGGACACCACTGTTTTGGTTGGTGCTCTTCTTATCTTGGGCGATCGTGTAAAATGTATTACCATTTATCTCGTACCCTTTGAAAGTCATTATATTCGAAGATGGTAACTGGGACAGCAAGTACAGGTCATCTTCAATAGAGGTGTCATGCATGGTACGTGTCTGCAACCAGCTGGCGAAACTCCTGGTTTGTTCACGTGTAATCCAGTCATCAGACCGCTCCGAGTGTTTGGAGCGTAGCAAATTCTTGTGTTCATCCATATACGGAGCCACCAAGGCGGAATTCTGTAGAACTGTGTAGTGTGCTTCAGTGAGAGAATGTCCATCCATACATATTATTTGTTCCCCTCCTAGCGTGCCTTTTCCATCCAGTCTACCCTTATGCCGCGATTCAGGAACACCAATCGGCTTAAGATCAGGAATAAAGTCAATACAAAACTCAATGACCTCCTCATTTTGATGGCCCTTGGAGATGCTTCCTTCTGGCCTAGCACGGTTATGAACGTATTTCTTTAAGACTCCCATTAACCTCTCAAAGGGTAACATATTGTGTAGAAATACAGGACCCAAAATGTTAATCTCTTCGCATAGGTGAACTAGGACGTGCGTCATGATGTTGAAGAAGGATGGTGGGAACACCAACTCGAAACTGACAAGACATTGCACCAAATCATTCTGTAACCTTGGAATGATTTCTGGATCGATTACCTTCTGAGAGATTGCATTGAGAAATGCACATAGCTTCATAATGGCTAATCGAACGTTTTCCGGTAGAAGCCCCCTCAATGCAACCGGAAGCAGTTGCGTCATAATCACGTGGCAGTCATGAGACTTTAGGTTCTGGAACTTTTTCTCTGCCATGTTTATTATTCCCTTTATATTCGACGAGAAGCCAGACGATACCTTAATACTGAGCAGGCATTCAAAGAAGATTTCCTTCTCTTCTTTGGTAAGAGCATAGCTTGCATGACCCTGATGTATGCCGTCTTCTCCGTGCATACGTTGCTGGTCCTCCCGTGCCTCAGGTGTATCTTTTGTCTTCCCATACACGCCCAAGAAGCCAAGTAGGGTCACGCAAAGATTCTTCGTCACGTGCATCACGTCGATTGCGGAGCGGACCTCTAGGTCTTTCCAATATGGCAGGTCCCAAAATATAGATTTCTTCTTCCACATGGGTGCGCGTCCGTCAGCGTCCTTCGAAACAGGTTGTCCGCTAGGACCCTTTCCAAATATCACCTTCAAATCCTTGACCATATCATGTACATCAGCACTAGTACGGTGGCGAGGCTTCGTCCGGTGATCCGCCTCACCTTTGAAATGCTTGCCTTTCTTTCTTACGGGATGCCTGCTCGGAAGAAATCGACGATGTCCCAGGTACACATTCTTCTTACAACTATTCAAATATATACTGTCGGTATCATCCAAACAGTGCGTGCATCCGCGGTATCCCTTGTTTGTCTGTCCTGAAGGGTTACTGAGAGCAGGCCAATCATTGATGGTCACGAACAGCAACGCCTTTAGGTCAAATTCTTCCCCCATGTGCTCATCCCACGCACGTACACCTGTTCCATTCCACAGTTGTAAGAGTTCTTCAACTAATGGCCTTAGGTACACATCAATGTCGTTGCCGGGTTGCTTAGGGCCTTGGATGAGCACTGGCATCACATGCTCTTTGTTTTGGAACAAACGTTTCAACCGTGGTATTATAGGAGAATACCACATCACCTTGGCAGGAATCTTCTTCCTGGGGCGCTCGCCCTCGACATCACCAGGGTCATCGCGGCTGATCTTATAGCGCAATGCACCACATACCGGGCAAGCGTTCAAATCCTCGTACTCACCGCGGTAGAGGATGCAATCATTAGGGCATGCATGTATCTTCTGCACCTCTAACCCTAGAGGGCAGATAGCCTTCTTTGCTTCGTACGTACTCTCGGGCAATTCGTTGTCCTTTGGAAGCACATCCTTTATCATTACCAGCAACTTTCCAAATCCCTTGTCAGATACACCATTCTCTGCCTTCCATTGCAACAATCCCAGTGTGGTGCCAGCTTTTTCTTGTCACCTATGCAATTCGGGTACAACAATTTTTTGTGATCCTCTAACATGCGCTGCAACTTCTTCTTCTCCAAATCACTTGCGCAGTTTCTCTTTGCATCGGCAATGGCCCGACCTAGATCATCAACGGGCTCATCTGATGCCTCTTCTTCAGCTTCTTCCCGCATTGCCGGCTCAGCTTCTTCCCGCATTACCGGCTCAGCTTCTTCCCCCATTGTTGTATCATCGTATTCAGGGAACCCATGGCCAGGATAGCTGTCGTCGTCCTCTTCTTCTTCATTGTCTTCCATCATAACCCCTCTTTCTCCGTGCTTGGTCCAAACATTATAGTGGGGCATGAAACTGGACTCAAACAGGTGGACATGAATGGTTCTTGACATAGAGTAATTGTGACCATTCTTACAGCCAGCACATGGACAAGACATAAAACCATCCGCCCGCTTGTTTGCCTCAGCCGCAAGCAGAAAAGTATGCACGCCCTCAACGAACTGGGGAGAGCATCGGTCATCGTACATCCATTGCCGGCTCATCTTCATTACACAACACCGAATAGACCAAATTAATACAAGTTCATACAACACTTAAATGCAACATACAAATAACTCTCTAGCTAAAGCATTTAAATGCAACAACAAATGCGATCAAGATCGCAACTAAGGTAACAATTGATCCAACAGCATAATGATACCAAGCCTCACTATCGATGGCATATTTTCTAATCTTTCTAATCTTCAAGCGCATTTTCTCCATCTTGATCTTGTGATCATCGACGACATCGGCAACATGCAACTCCAATTCCATCTTCTCCCCCTCAATTCTTTTCAATTTTTCTTTCAAGTACTCTTTTTCTCTTTCAACTAAATTTAACCTCTCGACAATAGGGTCGGTTGGAATTTCCGGTTCACATACCTCCTAGATAAAAATATCTATGTCAACTTGATGGGCATAATTTGTCATAAACACGAAATGCAACAAATAGTTTTAAAAGAGAATATACCACATTCGAATCATAACAAGGACGAGGGCCGACGGGGACGGATATCAAAACCATGGCACTATGTATAACAAACAACGTACGGGTAAGATAATTATACGAGTAACTATATATCCAAATCACACAAACATCAATTTTTTATATAAAATTTCATGAACAAGAGGCTCACCACAAGGTGGTGCCGGCGACGGGACGGTGCGGGCGATCGACGGTGGTTACGACGGAGATTTAGAAGGCACTAAGTAAACCACACCTACATATGCAAACTAAGTGTTATTTTGACCTCAAATTGCATATAAATCAAATACTACCACATATAATTCCTCCCAAATTACTAAAACCCACAATTAATCACTATATAAACCAATGCAAGAGCTAATCTAGCAATGAGAGATGAAAGGACAAAGTTGCTAACCTTGGTGATCATTTGAATGGATGGGGGCCTGCAAATCTTGACAAATTTGGGGCAAATTTTGTGATGAACTCGAGAGGAAGAAGGGAAGAACAGAGGAGAGGGAGAGGGGAAAGGGGGAAGAACAAAGTGCTGGTGGATGAAGGGTTTATATAGGATGACCTTTAGTACCAGTTCGTGCCACGAACCGGTACTAAAGGTGCTGGAAGGGCCCCACTCTGACAACATCCTGCCACCACTTTCTTTAGTACCGGTTCGTGGCACGAACCGGTGCTAAAGGTTCGCCACAAACCGGTACTAAAGAGCTCCTCTCGCCTAGCCGTTGGAACCGGCACTAATGGACACATTAGTGCTGGTTCTGTTACAAACCGGGACTAATGTGTCTCACATTTGACCCTTTTTCTACTAGTGAATCTTTGAATGATTGCACTCATTTTATCCTGTAATATGAAACAAGTTCATTTGCGCAATATAATGCTTGTTGATTTAAAATTTTACCTCCTGTGCAGCCGTTTACAAAATCTAAGAGTTGGCCAGTCATCGGCTTCTGCCCCCATGTAACTAGTATAGGGGTGTTCGGGAGGTGTTTTTATCCAAGTTTTTGGTCCTTTAAGGAGGTGTTTAGCGCAACGAACAAGGCAATCGGACTATACAGCTTTATCATCCCCACTTAGCCATAGAAGTTCTATAATTTTAAATTTTGGCGTAGCCCCTGGTATTCGGAAGGCCGAACTTGGGGCGCTATACACGCCTAAGTCAGACAAAGACCGATTCCTCGCATGAAGCGGAAAAAATCTTTAAGGACTTGAAAC
The DNA here is from genome assembly GCF_002162155.2 of Triticum dicoccoides. NCBI lineage: Eukaryota > Viridiplantae > Streptophyta > Magnoliopsida > Poales > Poaceae > Triticum > Triticum dicoccoides. Next base: position 1,762,636 of record NC_041393.1, on the reverse strand, counting down.
CTCTCGAACAGCGACCAGTTCTCGCCGCATCATGACTGTCAGTTTTTGGCTTTCTCTACTGAGGTGCTCGTTCGGAAGAACCGGGACACAATCGCAATAGTTCTCCCTTTACTACCCTAGCCGATATAGCGGAACGTAGGGTAGCAAGCACATGAGCCGGGCAACCCAACTATTGACCCAAGACATGATTCAGAGCTGATGCATATAATGCTATAAGTTCGGGGTGCCGCACTGTCGAAAGTGTTTGGACTTTCTTGCCGTGTTATGGGGTACACTGAAGCCCCTGGCAAACTGAACGTACCAGAATGTACGGGTGCAATTTGTAGTAAATAAACAGTCAAGGAAAAAAAGAAATGTAGTAATAAGCTGACGTTGTACATTATTTTCCATTTTTATTTGAATGATACGTCAAGGCGTATGTATACAAGTATTTGACATGCCCTAACCAAGAGTGAGCTGCGTGTGGGTATGTAAAACAGGTATAGCGATCGTTATCAGAGACCACCTGGGGATTCCCTTGTACGTCAAAGCTCCTTGCCTCCTTGGTGTTTCCTTCCCGTGATGGGTCTGTAGGACCTTGAGAAGAGGTGTCTAGAGGGGGGGGTGATTAGACACTAAGTGCCAAAGTTGTAGTTTTTAAGTTTCCTTAAGTTTAGGTGGAGTTTAGGCACAAGTTGAACATTCACAATACATATCAAGCAAGCATGCAAAGAGTATGTGAGCAGCGGAAAGTAAAGCATGCAACTTGCAAGAATGTAAAGGGAAGGGTTTTGGAGGATTCACACGCAATTGGAGACACGGATGTTTTTGGCGTGGTTCCGATAGGTGGTGCTATTGTACATCCACGTTGATGGAGGAGACTTCAACCCACGAAGGGTAACGGTTGCGCGAGTCCACGGAGGGCTCCACCCACGAAGGGTCCACGAAGAAGCAACCTTGTCTATCCCACCACGGCCGTCGCCACGAAGGACTTGCCTCACTAGCGGTGGATCTTCACGAAGTAGGCGATATCCTTGCCCTTACAAACTCCTTGGTTCAACTCCACAATCTTGTCGGAGGCTCCCAAGTGACACCTAGCCAATCTAGGAGACACCACTCTCCAAGAAGTAACAAATGGTGCGTTGATGATGAACTCCTTGCTCTTGTGCTTCAAATGATAGTCTACCCAACACTCAACTCTCTCTCATAGGATTTGGATCTGGTGGAAAGAAGATTTGAGTGGAAAGCAACTTGGGGAAGGCTAGAGATCAAGATTCATATGGTAGGAATGGAATATCTTGGCCTCAACACATGAGTACGTAGTTCTCTCTCAGAAAATGTATACTGGAAGTGTAGGTTCAGTCTGATGGCTCTCTCCACGAATGAAGAGGAGGTGGAGGGGTATATATAGCCTCCACACAAAATCTAACCGTTACACACAATCTACCAAACTCGGTGGGACCGAATCAACAAACTCGGTCAGACCGATTTAGTAAACCTAGTAACCGTTAGCATTTTCGGTGGGACTGAAATGCAACTTGGTAAGACCGATTCGGTTAGGGTTAGGGCATAACGTAATCTCGGTAAGACCGATTACACAGACTCGGTGAGACCGATTTTGGTAATAAGCTTTCCAGAGAGTTGGTCAGGCAAACTCGGTTTGACCGATTACACAAACTCGGTAGGACCGATTTTGGTAATGAGTTAACCAGGAAGTTTGCATTGTAATCTCGGTAGTGTCGATTTCTCAAACTCGGTGAGACCGATTTTGGCAATGGACATACACAGAGAGATTACAATCCCATCTCGGTGAGACCGAGATCCCTATCGGTGAGATCGATTTGCCTAGGGTTTGTGGCAGTGGCTATGACGTCCAAACTCGGTGGCGCCGGGTAGAAAGAATCGGTAGGGCCGAGTTAGACTTTTAGGTTAAGGACATATGTGTGGAAGTGGGAAAGTAGTTGAGGGTTTTGGAGCATATCACTAAGCACTATGGAGCAAGAAACTCATTAAGCAACACCTCATCCCTCCTTGATAGTATTGGCTTTTCCTATAGACTCAATGTGATCTTGGATCACTAAAATGTAAAGTGAAGAGTCTTGAGCTTGAAGCTTGAGCCAATCCTTTGTCCTTAGCATCTTGAAGGAGTTCCCACATCCTTTAGTCCATGCCACTCCATTGTTGAACTTATCTGAAACATACTAGATAAAAGTGTTAGTCCAACAAGAGATATGTTGACATTAATTACCAAAACCACCTAGGGAGCACTTGTGCTTTCAATCTCCCCCTTTTTGGTAATTGATGACAACATACATCAAAGCTTTAGATATAGATATAGAGAATAGCAAGTAAAGCTTTGGAAAGACATGTAACAAGCATAGGCTCCCCCTATATGTATGCAATCATGTGAATATGGAATATAGAAGCATGTGAGAGCATAACCATGATAGAGTAGGCGATGTGTTACATGTATCTTGGCCATATGCATCAGAGCAAAGAATATTAAAGAAAATACCTTCATGCTCATGAGTCCTTGCAAACAGTATGTACATCAGCAAGAATTCCTCATATACATGATTGTGATGCATATACTTACCTTGTAGTCTTGAGTTGGCTTAGGATGAACCTGCGTAAACAAGGTTAGATAACACAGATACATCTACTAGCCAGAGCAAACAGAAGAAACCACAAGAATACCAAGACTGGGATGACATGTAGAGAGTGAGTACTAAGTACTACATTGGATTAGACATGTCCCCAAAAGTAAAGATATGCAATGAACTTGAATGATTTCTTTCCCTTGAATGTCTTGCTCCCCCTGAATCTAGCATGGGATACTGGGAGAAGATAGGGAATAGAAAATCAGAGCTGAAAGATATAAATGAACAGGGCTAATGCAAGTTAATGCAAATAAGCACAAAAGATCATATGAACATGTCTCTCCCCTCAAGAAGACATGTGGCATCTCTCCTCTTGAACACCAAGCATGTGGGATCCTTGAGAAATACTTTGCTACTTAAGTATTCTCTCCCCCTGGAGATCTCCCTCTCCCCCTGAGGATCTCTCTCTAAATGATAAGCTTTGATGTGATCTCTCTCTCCCCCTTTGACATCAATTTCCAAGAAGGGTTTTTCTGGAATCTGTCGATTTGGTTTGGTCCTTGAGTCACAGCACAAAGCAACGAAAAAAATGTGATGCTTATAGAGGACAAGATTCATTGAGTGGAGCTGGATCAGAAGAAACACAGAATAAGTGGCAAACTATTTTTCCTATTGTGAAATCGGTGGCACCGAGTGGTATGCTTCGGTTGTACCGAAAGAATTCGGTTGGACCGAAGACAACCAATCGGTGAAACCGAGTTCATCGCAGAGAAAACACTTGTCACCTCAGCTCACTAGACTAGTAAGATCTCACAAAGATTTGCAAGGAATTTACTTAATGATATGCAATGAATTGGATGCAGAAAAATGCAGAGCAAACAGAAAGAAATATAGATGAAGTTTTTTTGAAAGGGGAAACAAATATGCATGAGACAAATGCAAAAAACACAGAAAAGAACACAAGAGAACTTCATCTAGAGATGGTCGGCGACAAAGTCACCTATGTTAGAGTATATTGACTTAGGAGTCAAGTGAGATCACTTGATCATAGGTCATACTCATCGTTTAAGCTCAAAATGGGGTTGCCATTTTTCGTTTAAGCATCTTGATGTATTCACATCTTGTCGAGTTGCTTTAGCTCATGACTTGGAGTAAAGCTTCTCTAAGATGGAATAACATACCTTGGTTGGTGGTGTTGTCCATGTAGTTGAACTTGTGTGGGTTGCTCAAGGTTGATGTAGCTCATCAAGTATTTGGAGCACCACTTGGAATTTGAGTCCATCTACCTACATGGGTTAGTTCTTGCAAGGAAGAGCACTTATGTATCCAAAAATGAAAATCATGAAGTTCAACATAGAATTTGTCAAAGGATATGTTTGAGTGGTTCCGTGCTTCCTTGTCTTCAACCACCATAGTGTAGAGACTTGGTGATGTAGAGATTGCTCAAGATATGAGTAGGTTACAACCTCATGGAATTTGATTTCACCAAGTACCTATGCGGGTTAGATAACATGCAAGTTACAAATATATCCAAGATACAAGATTTTCATCATAAGAGAGATATTAAGGATTAGTCATAAGCTTATGTCTTGCATGTATCCAATGGAGTTTCTACTCCAAGTTTGAAGCATCAATGATGTTCAATTCTCCTCTTAACCTGCAAAACACTTTCTCATCAAGAGGTTTAGTGAATATATCCGCTAATTGCTTTTCGGTGCGAACATGCTTAAGATCAATGTCACCCTTAGCAACATGATCTCGAATGAAATGATGACGAACTTCAATATGCTTAGTTCGAGAATGTTGTACGGGATTATGACCAATTTTGATAGCACTTTCATTGTCACAAAGCAATGGAACATGTCTCACATATATCCCATAATCTTTAAGAGTTAGGGTCATCCAAAGTAATTGAGCACAACATGAACCAACGGCAATGTATTCCGCTTCGGCGGTGGATAAGGATACCGAGTTTTGTTTCTTGGAGGACAAAGACACAATAGATCTACCAAGAAATTGACAAGTACCCGAAGTGGACTTTCTATCAACCTTGTCTCCGGCATAGTCCGAGTCGGAATAGCCAACAAGATCGAAAGAGGCCCTCTTAGGATACCAAATGCCAAAATTTGGTGTATGGATTAAGTATCTCACTATCCTTTTCACGGCCTTAAGATGACATTCTTTAGGAGCAGCTTGATATCGTGCACACATGCACACACTTAGCATGATATCGGGACGTGAAGCACATAGATATAACAATGAACCAATCATAGAGCGATAAACCTTTTGATCAACCGGTTCACTATCTTTGGTCAAGTCAAGATGTCCACTAGTTGGCATGGGTGTAGACATACCTATGCATTCTTGCATATTGAACTTCTTGAATAAGTCCTTGGTGTACTTCGTTTGAGAAACAAAGGTACCTTCCTTAGTTTGCTTGATTTGCAACCCAAGAAAGAATTTGAGTTCACTCATCATGGACATCTCAAACTTCTCCGACATTAGCTTCCCAAACTTTTCACTAAAATGAGGGTTAGTTGAACCAAATATAATATCATCAACATAGATTTGGCACACAAATAGTTATTCATTAACCCTTTTAGTAAAAAGAGTAGAATCAATTTTCCCAATTTCAAAGCCTTTTTCAATAAGGAACTTGGTCAAGCATTTATACCACGCTCTGGGAGCTTGTTTAAGACCATAAAGAGCTTTGTGAAGTTTGTAAACATGATTGGGTTTCTTAGGATTGACAAAACCGGGAGGTTGTTTAACATAAACTTCCTCCTCTATTTCACCATTTAGAAAAGCACTTTTAATGTCCATTTGGTACATGGTGATATCATGATGATTAGCATAGGCAAGTAAGATGCGAATGGACTCAAGTCTAGCAACAGGAGCGTAAGTCACACCATAGTCCATACCTTCGACTTGTGTGTAACCTTGGGCGACGAGACGTGCTTTGTTGCGAACTACTCGTCCATCTTCATCTTGCTTGTTGCGAAACACCCATTTGGTACCGATGATGTTGTGGTTGTTGTCGGGCTTCTCAACCAATGTCCAAACTTGGTTCCTCTCAAAATTGTGCAGCTCTTCATGCATAGCATTTATCCAATCCGGATCTTCCAATGCTTCTTCGACCTTCATAGGTTCAATGCTAGAGATGAAAGAATAGTTTTCACAAAAGTTAGCTAAACGAGTTTTAGAGCGAGTGATTCTCCCGGTTTGAATATCATTGTAGATTTGCTCGACGGGATGATCTTTAGCAATTCTTGCTCGAACTCGTGAAAGCTTTTGCTTGGTTATTGGTTGATCTTCTTCTTCATCTTGTTCTTCTTCTTGGCTTTCTTCATTGTTGGCGTTGTCGTTCTCTTGTCGTGGTGGAGAAGGAGGTTGTTGACGTTCATCTTGATGCACTTCCTCATTTTCTTCATCTTGGTGTGTCCCACTTGTGGATGCTTCCGTATCAACTCTTGGTTCACCTTGTCGTGAAGTAGAAGCTTCCACTTGGACGGACGAGGTACTCTCCTTCACCTCCGTTGGACAGACCTTGCCAATAGACAAGTCTTGGATTGCTTCCGAAGGATCTTTGTCTCCTACATCAATTGGCAATTGCTCTACTTGCGAGCCGTTAGATTCATCAAACTTCACATCTACCGTCTCTTCAACCTTTCGGGTGAAATTGTTGTAGACACGGTAAGTGTGAGAGTTTGAGCCATAACCTAGTAGGAAACCTTCATGAGACTTAGGAGCAAATTTAGAACGACGATGCTTATCAAGAATGTAGCACTTTGAGCCGAATACTCGAAAGTATCCAACTTGGGGTTTGTTACCGGTGAGGAGCTCGTATGCCGTCTTGCCGAGTAGCTTGTGAAGATACAAGCGATTTGTTGCATGACAAGCTGTCTCAACCGCTTCTGCCCAATAGTGCTTCGGTGTCTTGTACTCATCAAGCATCGTTCTTGCCATTTCGATGAGCGTCCGGTTCTTCCTCTCAACAACTCCATTTTGTTGAGGTGTGTACGTAGCCGAGAACTCGTGTGAAATCCCTTCTTCGTCAAGAAAGGTGTCCACATTGTTGGAAATATGCCCTAGAGGCAATAATAAAAGCATTATTATTATATTTCCTTGTTCATGATAATTGTCTTTATTCATGCTATAATTGTGTTATCCGGAAATCGTAATACATGTGTGAATAATAGACACCAACATGTCCCTAGTAATCCTCTAGTTGACTAGCTCGTTGATCAACAGATAGTCATGGTTTCCTGACTATGGACATTGGATGTCATTGATAACGGGATCACATCATTAGGAGAATGATGTGATGGACAAGACCCAATCCTAAACATAGCATAAGATCGTATAGTTCGTTTGCTAGAGTTTTCCAATGTCAAGTATCTTTTCCTTAGACCATGAGATCGTGTAACTCCCGGATACCGTAGGAGTGCTTTGGGTGTGCCAAACGTCACAACGTAACTGGGTGACTATAAAGGTATACTACGGGTATCTCCGAAAGTGTCTGTTGGGTTGACACGGATCAAGACTGGGATTTGTCACTCCGTATGATGGAGAGGTACCACTGGGCCCACTCGGTAATGCATCATCATAATGAGCTCAAAGTGACCAAGTGTCTGGTCATGGGATCATGCATTACGGTACGAGTAAAGTGACTTGCCGGTAACGAGATTGAACGAGGTATTGGGATACCGACGATCGGATCTCGGGCGAGTAACATACCAATTGACAAAGGGAATTGTATACGGGGTTGCTTGAATCCTCGACATCGTGGTTCATCCGATGAGATCATCGAGGAGCATGTGGGAACCAACATGGGTATCCAGATCCCGCTGTTGGTTATTGACCGGAGAGCGATCTCGGTCATGTCTACATGTCTTCCGAACCCGTAGGGTCTACACACTTAAGGTTCGGTGACGCTAGGGTTGTAGGGATATGTATATGCAGTAACCCGAATGTTGTTCGGAGTCCCGGATGAGATCCTGGACGTCACGAGGAGTTCCGGAATGGTCCGGAGGTAAAGAATTATATATAGGAAGTACTATTTCGGGTATCGGGACAAGTTTCGGGGTCACCGGTATTGTACCGGGACCACCGGAAGGGTCCCGGGGGTCCACCGGGTGGGGCCACCTGCCCCGGGGGGGCACATGGGCTGTAGGGGGTGCGCCTTGGCCTATATGGGCCTAGGTCACCAGCCCCAAGAGGCCCATGCGCCTAGGGTTCAAGCAGGGAGGAGTCCCAAAGGGGGAAGGCACCTCCTAGGTGCCTTGGGGAGAAGGGATTCCTCCCCTTGGCCGACCCCCTAGGAGATTGGATCTCCTAGGGCCGGCGCCCCCCCCCCTTGGCCCTCCTATATATAGTGGGGAGATGGAGGACTTCTTTCCCCACGCCTTTGGAGCCTCCCTCTCCCTCTCCAACACCTCCTCCTCCTCCATAGTGCTTGGCGAAGCCCTGCCGGAGTACTGCAGCTCCATCACCACCACACCGTCGTGCTACTGCTGGAGCCATCTCCCTCAACCTCTCCTTCCCCCTTGCTGGATCAAGAAGGAGGATACGTTACGCTGACCGTATGTGTGTTGAACGCGGAGGTGCCGTCCGTTCGGCACTAGGATCTCCAGTGATTTGAATCACGTCGAGTACGACTCCCTCATTCCCGTTCTTTGAAAGCTTCCACTCGCGATCTACAAGGTACGCAGATGCATCTAATCACTCATTGCTAGATGAACTCCTAGATGGATATTGGTGAAACCATAGGAAAATTTTTGTTTTCTGCAACGTTCCCCAACAGTGGCATCATGAGCTAGGTCTATGCGTAGTTCTCTTGCACGAGTAGAACACAATTTGTTGTGGGTGTTGATGTTGTCAACTTTCTTGCCGCTACTAGTCTTATCTTGCTTCAACGGTATTGTGGGATGAAGCGGCCCGGACCAACCTTACACGTACGCTTACGTGAGACCGGTTCCACCGACTAACATGCACTAGTTGCATAAGGTGGCTGGCGGGTATCTGTCTCTCCCACTTTAGTTGGAGCGGATTCGATGAAAAGGGTCCTTATGAAGGGTAAATAGAAGTTGACAAATCACGTTGTGGCTTTCACGTAGGTAAGAAAACGTTCTTGCTAGAATCCTATTTCAGCCACGTAAAACTTGCAACAACAATTAGAGGACGTCTAACTTGTTTTTGCAGCAAGTGCTTTGTGATATGATATGGCCAAAGTTGTGATGAATGATGAATGATCTATATGTGATGTATGAGATGTTCATGCTATTGTAATAGGAATCACGACTTGCATGTCGATGAGTATGGCAACCGGCAGGAGCCATAGGAGTTGTCTTTATTTTTTGTATGACCTGCGTGTCATTGAGAAATGCCATGTAAATTACTTAACTTTATTGCTAAACGCGTTAGCCATAATAGTAGAAGTAATAGTTGGCGAGCAACTTCATGGAGACACAATGATGGAGATCATGGTGTCATGCCGGTGACAAGATGATCATGGAGCCCCAAGATGGAGATCAAAGGAGCTATGTGATATTGGCCATATCATGTCACTATTATTACTTGATTGCATGTGATGTTTATCATATTTATGCATCTTGTTTACTTAGAACGACGGTAGTAAATAAGATGATCCCTCATAATAATTTCAAGAAAGTGTTTCCCCTAACTATGCACCGTTGCGACAGTTCGTTGTTTCAAAGCACCACATGATGATCGGGTGTTAGATTCTAACGTTCACATACAACGGGTGTAAGCCAGATTTACACATGCAAACACTTAGGTTGACTTGACGAGCCTAGCATGTACAGACATGGCCTCGGAACACAGAAGACCGCAAGGTCGAGCATGAGTCGTATAGAAGATACGGTCAACATGAAGATGTTCGCCGATGTTGACTAGTCCGCCTCACGTGATGATCGAACACGACCTAGTTAACTCGGATCATGTTATACTTAGATTACAGGAGGGATGTTTATCTAAGTGGGAGTTCATTGAATAATTCGATTAGATGAACTTAATTATCATGAACTTAGTCTAAAATCTTTACAATATGTCTTGTAGATCAAATGGCCAACGTAGTCCTCAACTTCAACGCGTTCCTAGAGAAAACCAAGCTGAAAGACGATGGCAGCAACTACACGGACTGGGTCCGGAACCTGAGGATTATCCTCATAGCTGCCAAGAAAGATTATGTCCTACAAGCACCGCTAGGTGACGCACCTATTCTCCCTGCAGAACAAGACGTTATGAATGCTTGGCAGGCACGCACCGATGACTACTCCCTCCTTCAGTGCGGCATGCTTTACAGCTTAGAGCCGGGGCTCCAAAAGCGTTTTGAGAGACACGGAGCATATGAGATGTTCGAAGAGCTGAAAATGGTTTTCCAAGCTCATGCCCGGGTCGAGAGATATCAAGTCTCCGACAAGTTCTTCAGCTGTAAGATGGAGGAAAACAGTTCTGTCAGTGAGCACATACTCACTATGTCTGGGTTGCATAACCGCTTGACTCAGTTGGGAGTTAATCTCCCGGATGACGCGGTCATTGACAGAATCCTTCGGTCGCTTCCACCGAGCTACAAGAGCTTTGTGATGAACTTCAATATGCAAGGGATGGAAAAGACCATTCCTGAAGTATTTGCAATGCTGAAATCAGCAGAGGTGGAAGTCAAAAAGGAACATCAAGTGTTGATGGTGAATAAAACCACTAAGTTCAAGAAAGGCAAGGGTAAGAAAGCCTTCAAGAAGGACGGCAAGGGAGTTGCCACACCCGGCAAGCAAGCTGCCGGGAAGAAGCCAAAGAATGGACCCAAGCCCGAGACTGAGTGCTTTTATTGCAAGGAGAGTGGTCACTGGAAGCGGAACTGCCCCAAATACTTAGCGGACAAGAAGGCCTGCAAAACGAAAGGTATATGTGATATACATGTAATTGATGTGTACCTTACCAGTACTCGTAGTAGCTCCTGGGTATTTGATACCGGTGCGGTTGCTCACATTTGTAACTCAAAACAGGAGCTGCGGAATAAGCGGAGACTGGCAAAGGACGAGGTGACGATGCGCGTCGGGAATGGTTCCAAGGTCAATGTGATTGCCGTCGGCACGCTACCTCTACATTTACCTTCGGGATTAGTTTTAAACCTTAATAATTGTTATTTAGTGCCAGCTTTGAGCATGAACATTGTATCAGGATCTCGTTTAATTCGAGATGGCTACTCATTTAAATCCGAGAATAATGGTTGCTCTATTTATATGAGATATATGTTTTATGGTCATACTCCGATGGTGAATGGTTTATTCTTAATGAATCTCGAGCGTAATGCTACACATGTTCATAGTGTGAGTACCAAAAGATGTAAGATTGATAATGATAGTCCCACATACTTGTGGCACTGCCGCCTTGGTCACATAGGTGTGAAACGCATGAAGAAGCTCCATGCTGATGGACTTTTAGAGTCTCTTGATTACGAATCATTTGACACGTGCGAACCATGCCTCATGGGTAAAATGACCAAGACTTCGTTCTCAGGAACAATGGAGCGAGCAACCAACTTATTGGAAATCATACATACTGATGTGTGCGGTCCAATGAGTGTTGAGGCTCGTGGTGGCTATCGTTATGTTCTCACCCTCACTGATGACTTGAGTAGATATGGGTATGTCTACTTAATGAAACACAAGTCTGAGACCTTTGAAAAGTTCAAGGAATTTCAGAGTGAGGTTGAGAATCAACGTGACAGGAAAATCAAGTTCCTGCGATCAGATCGTGGAGGAGAATACTTGAGTCACGAGTTTGGCACACACTTAAGAAAATGTGGAATAGTTTCACAACTCACGCCGCCTGGAACACCTCAGCGTAATGGTGTGTCCGAACGTCGTAATCGCACTCTATTAGATATGGTGCGATCTATGATGTCTCTTACCGATTTACCGCTATCTTTTTGGGGCTATGCTTTAGAGACTACCGCATTCACTTTAAATAGGGCTCCGTCGAAATCCGTTGAGACGACACCATATGAATTATGGTTTGGGAAGAAACCTAAGCTGTCGTTTCTAAAAGTTTGGGGATGCGATGCTTATGTCAAGAAATTTCAACCTGAAAAGCTCGAACCCAAGTCGAAAAAATGCGTCTTCGTAGGATACCCTAAAGAAACTATTGGGTATACCTTCTACCTCAGATCCGAAGGCAAGATCTTTGTTGCCAAGAATGGGTCCTTTCTAGAGAAAGAGTTTCTCTCGAAAGAAGTAAGTGGGAGGAAAGTAGAACTTGATGAAGTATTACCTCTTGAACCGGAAAATGGCGCAACTCAAGAAAATGTTCCTGAGGTGCCTGCACCGACTAGAGAGGAAGTTAATGATGATGATCAAGATACTTCTGATCAAGCTCCTACTGAAATTCGTAGGTCCACAAGGACACGTTCCGCACCAGAGTGGTACGGCAACCCTGTCTTGGAAATCATGTTGTTAGACAACAGTGAACCTTCGAACTATGAAGAAGCGATGGCGGGCCCGGATTCCGACAAATGGCTAGAAGCCATGAAATCCGAGATAGGATCCATGTATGAAAACGAAGTATGGACTTTGACTGACTTGCCCGTTGAGCAGCGAGCCATAGAAAATAAATGGATCTTTAAGAAGAAGACAGATGCGGATGGTAATGTGACCATCTATAAAGCTCGGCTTGTCGCTAAGGGTTATCGACAAGTTCAAGGGGTTGACTACGATGAGACTTTCTCACCGGTAGCGAAGCTGAAGTCCGTCCGAATCATGTTAGCGATTGCCGCATTCTATGATTATGAAATATGGCAAATGGACGTCAAAACGGCATTCCTTAATGGTTTCCTTAAGGAAGAATTGTATATGATGCAGCCGGAAGGTTTTGTCGATCCTAAGAATGCTAACAAGGTGTGCAAGCTCCAACGCTCAATTTATGGGCTGGTGCAAGCATCTCGGAGTTGGAACATTCGCTTTGATGAGATGATCAAATCGTTTGGGTTTACGTAGACTTATGGAGAAGCCTGCGTTTACAAGAAAGTGAGTGGGAGCTCTGTAGCATTTCTCGTATTATATGTAGATGACATACTTTTGATGGGAAACGATATAGAGCTTTTGGATAGCATTAAGGCCTACTTGAATAAGAGTTTTTCAATGAAGGACCTTGGAGAAGCTGCTTATATATTAGGCATCAAGATCTATAGAGATAGATCAAGACGCCTCATAGGTCTTTCACAAAGCACATACCTTGATAAGATATTGAAAAAGTTCAATATGGATCAATCTAAGAAGGGGTTCTTGCCTGTGTTGCAAGGTGTGAAATTGAGCTCAGCTCAATGTCCGACCACGGAAGAAGATACAGAAGAGATGAGTGTCATCCCCTATGCCTCAGCCATAGGTTCTATTATGTATGCCATGCTGTGTACCAGACCTGATGTAAACCTTGCCGTAAGTTTGGTACGAAGGTACCAAAGTAATCCCGGCAAGGAACACTGGACAGCGGTCAAGAATATCCTGAAGTACCTGAAAAGGACTAAGGAAATGTTTCTCGTTTATGGAGGTGACGAAGAGCTTGTCGTAAAAGGTTACATCGACGCTAGCTTCGACACAGATCTGGATGACTCTAAGTCACAAACCGGATACGTGTATATTTTGAATGGTGGGGCAGTAAGCTGGTGCAGTTGCAAGCAGAGCGTCGTGGCGGGATCTACATGTGAAGCGGAATACATGGCAGCCTCGAAGGCAGCGCATGAAGCAATTTGGGTGAAGGAGTTCATCACCGACCTAGGAGTCATACCCAATGCGTCGGGGCCGATCAAGCTCTTCTGTGACAACACTGGAGCTATTGCTCTCGCCAAGGAGCCCAGGTTTTACAAGATGACGAGGCACATCAAGCGTCGCTTCAACTCCATTTGTGAAAATGTTCAAGATGGAGACATAGATATTTGTAAAGTACATACGGACCTAAATGTAGCAGATCCGTTGACTAAACCTCTCCCTAGAGCAAAACATGATCAACACCAGAATTCCATGGGTGTTCGATTCATCATAATGTAACTAGATTATTGACTCTAGTGCAAGTGGGAGACTGTTGGAAATATGCCCTAGAGGCAATAATAAAAGCATTATTATTATATTTCCTTGTTCATGATAATTGTCTTTATTCATGCTATAATTGTGTTATCCGGAAATCGTAATACATGTGTGAATAATAGACACCAACATGTCCCTAGTAATCCCCTAGTTGACTAGCTCGTTGATCAACAGATAGTCATGGTTTCCTGACTATGGACATTGGATGTCATTGATAACGGGATCATATCATTAGGAGAATGATGTGATGGACAAGACCCAATCCTAAACATAGCATAAGATCGTATAGTTCGTTTGCTAGACTTTTCCAATGTCAAGTATCTTTTCCTTAGACCATGAGATCGTGTAACTCCCGGATACCGTAGGAGTGCTTTGGGTGTGCCAAACGTCACAACGTAACTGGGTGACTATAAAGGTATACTACGGGTATCTCCGAAAGTGTCTATTGGGTTGACACGGATCAAGACTGGGATTTGTCACTCCGTATGACGGAGAGGTATCACTGGGCCCACTCGGTAATGCATCATCATAATGAGCTCAAAGTGACCAAGTGTCTGGTCATGGGATCATGCATTACGGTACGAGTAAAGTGACTTGCCGGTAACGAGATTGAACGAGGTATTGGGATACCGACAATCAGATCTCGGGCGAGTAACATACCAATTGACAAAGGGAATTGTATACGGGGTTGCTTGAATCCTCGACATCATGGTTCATCCGATGAGATCATCGAGGAGCATGTGGGAACCAACATGGGTATCCAGATCCCGCTGTTGGTTATTGACCGGAGAGCGATCTCGGTCATGTCTACATGTCTCCCGAACCCGTAGGGTCTACACACTTAAGGTCCGGTGACGCTAGGGTTGTAGGGATATGTATATGCAGTAACCCGAATGTTGTTCGGAGTCCCGGATGAGATCCCGGACGTCACGAGGAGTTCCGGAATGGTCCGGAGGTAAAGAATTATATATAGGAAGTACTATTTCGGGCATCGGGACAAGTTTCGGGGTCACCGGTATTGTACCGGGACCACCGGAAGGGTCCCGGGGGTCCACCGGATGGGGCCACCTGCCCCGGGGGGCAACATGGGCTGTAGGGGGTGCGCCTTGGCCTATATGGGCCAAGGGCACCAGCCCCAAGAGGCCCATGCGCCTAGGGTTCAAGAAGGGAGGAGTCCCAAAGGGGGAAGGCACCTCCTAGGTGCCTTGGGAGAAGGGATTCCTCCCCTTGGCCGCACCCCCCTAGGAGATTGGATCTCCTAGGGCCGGCGCCCCCCCCTTTGGCCCTCCTATATATAGTGGGGAGATGGTGGACTTCTTTCCCCACGCCTTTGGTGCCTCCCTTTCCCTCTCCAACACCTCCTCCTCCTCCATAGTGCTTGGCGAAGCCCTGCCGGAGTACTGCAGCTCCATCACCACCACGTCGTCGTGCTACTGCTGGAGCCATCTCCCTCAACCTCTCCTTCCCCCTTGCTGGATCAAGAAGGAGGAGACGTTACGCTGACCGTACGTGTGTTGAACGCGGAGGTGCCGTCCGTTCGGCGCTAGGATCTCCGGTGATTTGAATCACGTCGAGTACGACTCCCTCATCCCCGTTCTTTGAACGCTTCCGCTCGCGATCTACAAGGTATGTAGATGCATCTAATCACTCATTGCTAGATGAACTCCTAGATGGATCTTGGTGAAACCGTAGGAAAAATTTTGTTTTCTGCAACGTTCCCCAACACACATTTGCGTTCTTGAACTCCGTTCCGTTGTCGCTATGAACCTTCTTGATCTTCACTTCAAATTGATTTTGGGCCTTCCTAGCGAAGTTTTTGAAGATCTTTTGGACCTGCGATTTATCATCGAGAAAGAACACCCACGTAAATCTTGAAAAATCATCAACTATAACTAGACCAAAAGAATTTCCACTGAGACTCTTGTAAGAGTTGGGACCAAAGAGATCCATGTGAAGTAGCTCGAGTGGCCTCCTTGTGGTCATGATGTTCTTCACAGGATGCCTTCCTCCAACTTGTTTACCTGCTTGACAAGCACTGCAAAGTCTATCCTTATCAAATATGACATCGTTAACTCCAAGGATATGATTTCCTTTAATAAGCTTGTCAAGGTTTCGCATACCAACATGACCTAGTCGTCTATGCCATAACCAACCTTTTGAGGATTTAGCAATGAAGCAAGTTTTAGGTTGAGCCTTTTTAGTGAAATCAACAATGTATAGGTCACCTCTACGCACACCGGTAAAGACCATTTTATGATTGTCTCGACGAAACACTTGGCAATCTACTTCAGTAAATAGGACATTGAAACCGAAATCAGCAAGTCTAGATACTGAAAGTAAGTTGTATCCAAGAGATTCAACGAGCATGACATTTTGTATGGAGCTATCATGTGATATGACCACCTTACCGAGCCCAACCACCTTACCCTTTGAGTTGTCACCGAAAGTGACATACTTTCGAGGACTATCATTTTCAGCAAGCTCACGAAACATGTCTTTATCTCCGGTCATGTGATCAGTACATCCACTATCAAGAACCCATTCCTTTCCTCCTGACATATATCCCCGAAGATTTTCCATAAGACCAAAATGTCTCATTGCATCATCAAGATCGAAGTCACTATCACCATCCTCATCATAGTATCCATGTTCAACATCGTCATGTGGTGGATCAAATCCTAGAGAGGGTAATTCATTAGAGTGAGTTTGACAATGATCCTGCTTATGAATTTTTATAGCTTTGGAAATAATATCACTAATAATTCCAACATTTCCTTTGGCACGCATAAGGTTTGTAAGCTCAAATAGACGATCACCAAACATAGGATCACTAGTATTCATCTTACTCAAAGCAATAGACTTATGGAGAATTTCATCTAGATTTTTCAAGGAATAATTTGGAAAGCGTTCCTCAAGAAATTTCCATATAGTGTAGGCACACTTAAGAGTAGGCAAACATCCAATCAAGTTTCTAGGCAATCCTCTAATGATAAGTTCGGCAGTTCTAAGATTCCTAATCATGTCAATTGACTCATCATGGGTAGGATGCATAGGATCAACATGAGGTGCACGAGGGCTAGCAATGTACTTGTTCAAATGATATTGATTGAAAATTACAAGCATCTCATTTTTCCACTCATGAAAATACTCTCCATCAAGAATAGGCACTCTATGTCTAAGACTCCCCAAAGTAGACTCATCCATCTTCCTCCAATGGTGATTAAACCAAGGCAATGGAGACCAATGCTCTGATACCACTTGGAAGACCTTGAGAAGAGGTGTCTAGAGGGGGGTGATTAGACACTAAGTGCCAAAGTTGTAGTTTTTAAGTTTCCTTAAGTTTAAGTGGAGTTTAGGCACAAGTTTAACATTCACAATACATATCAAGCAAGCATGCAAAGAGTATGTGAGCAGCGGAAAGTAAAGCATGCAACTTGCAAGAATGTAAAGGGAAGGGTTTTGGAGGATTCAAACGCAATTGGAGACACGGATGTTTTTGGCATGGTTCCGATAGGTGGTGCTATCGTACATCCATGTTGACGGAGACTTCAACCCACGAAGGGTAACGGTTGCACGAGTCCACGGAGGGCTCCACCCACGAAGGGTCCACGAAGAAGCAACCTTGTCTATCCCACCACGGCCGTCACCCATGAAGGACTTGCCTCACTAGCGGTGGATCTTCACGAAGTAGGCGATCTCCTTGCCCTTACAAACTCCTTGGTTCAACTCCACAATCTTGTCGGAGGCTCCCAAGTGACACCTAGCCAATCTAGGAGACACCACTCTCCAAGAAGTAACAAATGGTGCGTTGATGATGAACTCCTTGCTCTTGTGCTTCAAATGATAGTCTCCCCAACACTCAACTCTCTCTCATAGGATTTGGATCTAGTGGAAAGAAGATTTGAGTGGAAAGCAACTTGGGGAAGGCTAGAGATCAAGATTCATATGGTAGGAATGGAATATCTTGGCCTCAACACATGAGTAGGTAGTTCTCTCTCAGAAAATGTATACTGGAAGTGTAGGTTCAGTCTGATGGCTCTCTCCACGAATGAAGAGGAGGTGGAGGGGTATATATAGCCTCCACACAAAGTTTAACCGCTACACACAATCTACCAAACTCGGTGGGACCGAATCAACAAACTCGGTCGGACCGATTTAGTAAACCTAGTGACCGTTAGGATTTTCGGTGGGACTGAAATGCAACTCGGTAAGACCGATTCGGTTAGGGTTAGGGCATAACGTAATCTTGGTAAGACCGATTACACAGACTCGGTGAGACCGATTATGGTAATAAGCTTTCCAGAGAGTTGGTCAGGAAAACTCGGTTTGACCGATTACACAAACTCGGTAGGACTGATTTTGGTAATGAGTTAACCAGGAAGTTTGCATTGTAATCTCGGTAGTGCCGGTTACTCAAACTCGGTGAGACCGATTTTGGCAATGGACATACACAGAGAGATTAAAATCCCATCTCGGTGAGACCGAGATCCCTATCAGTGAGACCGATTTGCCTAGGATTTGTGGCTGTGGCTATGACGTCCAAACTCGGTGGCGCCGGGTAGAAAGAATCGGTAGGGCCGAGTTAGACTTTTAGGTTAAGGACATATGTGTGGAAGTGGGAAAGTAGTTGAGGGTTTTGGAGCATATCACTAAGCACTATGGAGCAAGAAACTCATTAAGCAACACCTCATCCCTCCTTGATAGTATTGGCTTTTCCTATAGACTTAATGTGATCTTGGATCACTAAAATGTAAAGTGAAGAGTCTTGAGCTTGAAGCTTGAGCCAATCCTTTGTCCTTAGCATCTTGAAGGAGTTCCCACATCCTTTAGTCCATGCCACTCCATTGTTGAACTTATCTGAAACATACTAGATAAAAGTGTTAGTCCAACAAGAGATATGTTGACATTAATTACCAAAACCACCTAGGGAGCACTTGTGCTTTCAGGGTCCGATAATTAGGTTATCGAAAGAGCCTCAAGAAGAGAGGGACCTGAAAGAAAGAAAAAGGTGAAGGTATGCGGATCCTGGGGCGGTTGAGCCGCATTGTGGACCGCAGTCTAGCTGTGCGTCCGTCTATGCACATGGTATTTTAAGTGCGTAATTATGTATGCGCGGCACAAATTTCACCGCTTGACTGGGGCTAGGATGGAGGCCGAATTGCTAGGCGAGCTCTGGACGGGCCGGACGATCCTGTTGCAGAGTACTCCGGACTCGCTTGACGGTGTCCGGGGGCTTTATTGCCGAATTGAGGGTTTGTCTAAGGAGGGAGCGCAGTGCTTCTGCTGCACTATGCGGGGTCGCAGTGTGCTCCTCCGTACAGAGGGAGCGCTCTATATTTCCATTGACTGTTATAACACCGCGGGGTCCGGGCATCTTGAGCTTGAGGTAGGCATAGTGTGGCACCGCATTGAATCGAGTGAATGCGGTTCGTCCTAGCAGTGCATGATAACCACTGCGGAAGGGGATGATATCGAAGATTAACTCCTCGCTTCGGAAGTTGTCCGGGGATCCGAAGACCACTTCCATTGTGATTGAGCCTGTACGACAGGCCTCTACACCTTGTACGACACCTTTGAAGGTGGTTTTGGTGGGTTTGATCCTTGAGGGATCGATACCCATTTTGCAAACTGTATCCTGATAAAGCAGGTTCAGGCTGCTGCCACCGTCCATGAGGAATCATGTGAGGTGGAATCCGTCAATGATAGGGTCAAGGACCAGTGCGGCTAATCCGCCATGACGAATACTGGTCGGATGGTCCCTGCGATCAAATGTGATCGGACAGGAAGACCATGGGTTGAATTTTGGGGCGACTGGCTCCACCGCGTAGATTTCCCTTTGTGCGCGCTTCCGCTCCTGCTTTGGAATATGGGTGGCGTATATCATATTTACCATTTTTACTTGGGGAGGAAATTTCTTCTGTCCCCTTGTGTTCGGCGGCTGGGGCTCCTCGTCGTCATCACTATGCGGCCCCTTTTCCTTGTTTTCGGCATTCAGCTTGCCGACCTGTTTAAATACCCAACATTCTTTGTTGGTGTGTGATGTCCACTGCGCAACCTTCTTCTTGTAGACGTTATTGGGCCTCCAAGTGCAGAGGTTTGTAGGACAGTAGCAAATTTCCCTTAAGTGGATGACCTAAGGTTTATCAATTCGTGGGAGGCGTAGGATGAAGATGGTCTCTCTCAAACAACCCTACAACCAAATAACAAAGAGTCTCTTGTGTCCCCAACACACCCAATACAATGGTAAATTCTATAGGTGCACTAGTTTGGCGAAGAGATGGTGCAAGTGCAATATGGATGGTAGATATAGGTTTTTGTAATCTGAAAATGTAAAAACAGCAAGGTAACTAATGATAAAAGTGAGCTCAAACGGTATTGCAATGCTAGGAAACAAGGCCTAAGGTTCATACTTTCACTAGTGCAAGTTCTCTCAAAAATAATAACATACTTGGATCATATAACTATCTCTCAACATGCAACAAAGAGTCACTCCAAAGTCACTAATAGCAGAGAACAAACGAAGAGATTATGGTAGGGTACGAAACCACCTCAAAGTTATCCTTTCTGATCGATCTATTCAAGAGTCCATAGTAAAATAACACGAAGCTATTCTTTCCGTTCGATCTATCATAGAGTTCATACTAGAATAACACCTTAAGACACAAATCAACCAAAACCCTAATGTCACCTAGATAGTCCAATGTCACCTCAAGTATCCGTGGGCAAGATTATACGATATGCATCACACAATCTCAGATTCATCTATTCAACCAACACAAAGTACTTCAAAGAGTGCCCCAAAGTTTCTACCAGAGAGTCAAGACGAAAACGTGTGCCAACCCCTATGCATAAGTTCATTGAACCCGCAAGTTGATCACCAAAACATACATAAAGTAGATCACGTGAATATCCCATTGTCACCACAGATAAGCACATGCAAGACATACATCAAGTGTTCTCAAATCCTTAAAGACTCAATCCGATAAGATAACTTCAAAGGGAAAACTCAATCCATTACAAGAGAGTAGAGGGGGAGAAACATCATAAGATCCAACTATAATAGCAAAGCTCGCGATACATCAAGATCGTGCCAAATCAAGAACACGAGATAGAGAGATCAAACACATAGCTACTGGTACATACCCTCAGCCCCGAGGGTGAACTACTCCCTCCTCGTCATGGAGAGCACCGGGATGATGAAGATGGCCATCAGTGAGGGATCCCCCCTCCGGCAGGGTGCCGGAACAAGGTCCCGATTGGTTTTTGGTGGCTACAGAGGCTTACAGCGGCGGAACTCCTGATCTAGGTTATTTTCTGGAGGTTTCAGTATTTATAGGATTTTTTGGCGTAGGTCTCACGTCAGGGGGGTTTTCGGGCTGTCCACGAGGCAGGGGGCGCGCCCAGGTGGAGTGGGCGTGTGCCCCACCCTCGTGGGCAGCCCGGGACTCTCTTGGCCCAACTCTTTCACTCCAGGGGCTTCTTTTGGTCCACAAAAAATTGTCAAAAATTGGCACGTCAATTGGACTCCGTTTGGTATTCCTTTTCTGTAAAACTCAAAAACAAGGAAAAAACAAAAACTGGCACTGGGCTCTAGGTTAATAGGTTAGTCCAAAAAATGATATAAAAGTGCATAGTAAAGCCCATAAACATCCAAAACAGGTAATACAATAGCATGGAACAATAAAAAATTATAGATACATTGGAGACGTATCAGTGTGGTTGGCTGGTTTATCGGGGGTGCCGTGTATTTAACATGAGCGATTGAGTATGTGGTCCAGACTGGACGGGCCCGGATTGTTTCTTTTAAATAGATTTTTCCATTGAACAGACTTGGAGCCACTGAATCCGGCATTGACGGCCGTGTCTTCGGCATTATCGCCATTATTGTGACGCTTGTGTCTATTGCGCCGGAGCTTGCCGTTGCTATCTCTGGCGTCTGAAGTGTCAGGATTTCGTGATGTGCTGTTGCTACAAGCCAACTAGCTGTCCTCGCCCGCACAAAAGTGAGTCATGAGTGTCGTAAGGGCTGCCATGGACTTCGGCTTCTCATGGCGAGGTGTCGGGCAAGCCACTCGTCACGGATGTTATGCTTAAAGGCCGCTAGGGCTTCGGCATCCGGACAGTCGACGATTTGGTTCTTTTTAGTTAAGAACCGAGTCCAGAATTTCCTGGTTGACTCTCCGGGCTGTTGGATTATGTGACTTAAGTCATCAGCATCCGATGGTCGCACATGAGTGCTCTGAAAGTTGTCGAGAGATGCATCTTCTAGGTTCTCCCAACTGCCAATGGAGTTTTTTGGCAGACTATTCAGCCAATGCCGAGCTGGTCCCTTGAGTTTTAGTGGGAGGTACTTGATTGCATGTAGATCATCACCGCGGGCCATGTGAATGTGGAGAAGGAAATCTTCGATGCATACCGCGGGGTCTGTTGTCCCATCATATGGTTCGATGTTCACGGGTTTAAACCCTTCTGGGAATTCATGCTCCATTACTTCGTTAGTAAAGCATAGGGGGTGTGTGGCGCCTCTATGCCGAGCTACATCGCGACGCAGTTCGGATGAGTCTGGTCTGCTGTATTCGGCCCGGTTAGATTTGTATTTAGTATATCCGGCGTGGCGGTCATCATCACACGTTGGGGCGTGCCCCCGCGATCCGTAGATCGATCTTGACTGTCCTGCTTTATTTTCCAGTTCGTCTCGTAGGTCATGCGTGTAGCCCCGGGCCTTGGTGTTTTTAGTCGTTCGGCAATGGGGTGCGGGCTGGTGTTCGGACTAATACGCCGCTTTGTCTCGGCCACGAGGTGGTCGGTCAGCCGCATCCTGCGCTTGTAGTATAGGCTCTAGTGCCTCGTCCTCGAATTGAGGTAACAACCTGCGCCTCGGGTAACTTTTGGTTGGGGGTCGAGTCCGTACTCCTCGGCTGCCAGGACCTTAGTCCATCTATCAGTGAGTAGATCTTGATCAGCTTGAAGCTGCTGCTATTTTTTCCTCAGGCTTTTTGTAGTGGCCATAAGCCGGCGCTTGAAGCACTCCTGCTCGACGGGATCCTCAGGCACGATAAATTCTTCATCGCTGAGGCTCACCTCGTCTTCAGAGAGGGGCATGTAATTGTCATCCTCCGAGTCTTCATCCATTGCCTGTTCCTCAGGGCTAGCTTGCCCGTTCTCCCGTCCGGCCTGTTCGAAGCTTGGCTGGGCGGGATTGTTTTCGTCTTCGGCATCGTCCGGAGTGCTATTGTCTCTTGTGCCGGTATCGTTGTTTTTGCTATGGCGGGGTTTAGAGCGGCACCGCTTGTTGGGGAACGTTGCAGAAAACAAAAATTTTCCTACTCGTTTCACCAAGATCCATCTAGGAGTTCATCTAGCAACGAGTGATTAGATGCATCTACGTACCTTGTAGATCGCGAGCGAAGCGTTCAAAGAACGGGGATGATGTAGTCGAACACGACGTGATCCAAATCACCGATGATCTTAGCACCGAACGGACGGTGCCTCCGCGTTCAACACACGTACGGAACGGATGACGTCTCCTCCTTTCTTGATCCAGCAAGGGGGGAAGAGAGGTTGATGAAGATCCAGCAGCACGACGGCGTGGTGGTGGATGCAGGGCGTCACAGTAGCAGGGCTTCGCCTATACTACGAGAGAGAGAGAGACGTAACGGGGAGAGAGGAAGCACCAAAGGCTGAGGTATGAAATCCCTCCTCTCCCCCACTATATATAGGAGGGCCAAGGGGGGGTGGTGCGCAGCCTAGGAGATCTAATCTCCTAGGTGCGGCGGCCAGGGGAGGGTTTCCCTCCCCCCCAAGGCACCTCGGGGTGCCTTCCACCACTTGGACTCCTCCGTGGTGGAAACCCTAGGCGCATGGGCCTAGTAGGGCTGGTGCCCTTGGCCCATATAGGCCAAGGCGCACCCCCTACAGCCCATGTGGCCCCCCGGGACAGGTGGCCCCACCCGGTGGGCCCCCGGGACCCATCCGGTGGTCCCGGTACAATACCGATAACCCCGAAACTTGTCCCGATGGCCGAAATAGCACTTCCTATATATAATTCTTTACCTCCGGACCATTCCGGAACTCCTCGTGACGTCCGGGATCTCATCCGGGACTCCGAACAATATTCGGGTTACTGCATATACATATCTTCACAACCCTAGCGTCACCGAACCTTAAGTGTGTAGACCCTACGGGTTCGGAAGACAAGCAGACATGACCGAGACGACTCTCCAGTCAATAACCAACAGCGGGATCTGGATACCCATGATGGCTCCCACATGCTCCACGATGATCTCATCGGATGAACCACGATGTCGAGGATTAATCAACCCCGCATACAATTCCCTTTGTCAATCGGTATGTTACTTGCCCGAGACTCGATCATCGGTATCCCAATACCTTGTTCAATCTCGTTACCGGCAAGTCACTTTACTCGTACCATAATGCATGATCCCGTGATCAACCACTTGGTCACCTTGAGCTCATAATGATGATGCATTACCGAGTGGGCCCAGTGATACCTCTCCATTATATGGAGTGACAAATCCCAGTCTCGATCCGTGTCAACCCAACAGACACTTTCGGAGATACCTTTAGTGCACCTTTATAGTCACCCAGTTACGTTGTGACGTTTGATACACCCAAAGCACTCCTACGGTATCCGGGAGTTACACGATCTCATGGTCAAAGGAAAAGATACTTGACATTGGAAAAGCTCTAGCAAACGAACTACACGATCTTTTGTGCTATGCTTAGGATTGGGTCTTGTCCATCACATCATTCTCCTAATGATGTGATCCCGTTATCAATGACATCCAATGTCCATAGCCAGGAAATCATGACTATCTGTTGATCAACGAGCTAGTCAACTAGAGGCTTACTAGGGACATATTATGGTCTATGTATTCACACGTGTATTACGATTTCCGGGTAATACAGTTATAGCATGAATAAAGACAATTATCATGAACAAAGAAATATAATAATAATGCTTTTATTATTGCCTCCAGGGCATATTTCCAACACCGCTAACATCGACGCTTTGGTTGCTTCTCAAGAGGATTACCCTCCGTTGCATCCTTTTGATCCTCGCCCTTGTTTTCTTTGGGTGTGTCCATCATATATATGTCATATGATGAGGTGGCTGTCCAGCGCCCTGTGGGCGGTGGTTCCTTTTCTTCTCCGGCATCGTCGTCCATACCGTCGATGTCTTCGGAGTCGAAATCAAGCATGTCGGTTAAGTCGTCGACAGTGGCTATTAAGTGGGTGGTGGGTGGGTAACGAATTCCTTCGTCGTCCGCTTCCCACTCAAGCCGGACATAGTTCGGCCAAGAGTTTCCTGACAAAGAGAGAGATTTTAATGAGTTTAGCACGTCGCCCAAGGGCGAGTGCTGGAAGATATCCGCGGAGCTGAACTCCATGATCGGCGCCCAGTTAGATCCGATGGGTGCGGATACACGCGGTTCAGAGTCTATGGCCGGAGATGAGTCCGGGGGTCCGATGACACATACCTCATTGGAAGTGAAATCTGTGTTCGGCTCTATCGCCGTTAAGTGTGTGGCTTCCGTGGCGGGGTCCATCCCCCCGTCCTCGGATGGCACGATCTGCACTGGATCTAAAGCCAAGGCAGCTGTAGGTGGGATCTCCTGAACACCGTCCGATGACAGATCTAGGTCACGCTCATCGTGGCTATAGGGTGCACCTGTCATGGGCTCGAATCTGTCGAAGATCAAGTCTCCACGGATGTTGGCAGTGTAGTTCAGGCTTCCAAACTTGACCTGATGGCCAGGGGCGTAGCTATCGATCTGCTCCAGATGGCCAAGCGAGTTGACCCGCAGTGCGAAGCTGCCGAATATGAAGATCTGTTCAGGGAGGAAAACCTTTCCCTGGATCGCATCATTGTAGATGATTGAAGGAGCCATCAAGCCTTATGGCGACGACACAGTGGAACTCTCAATGAAAGCGCCAATGTTGGTGTCAAAACCGGCGGATCTCGGGTAGGGGGTCCAGAACTATGCGTCTAAGGCTAATGGTAACAGGAGGCGGGGGACACGATGTTTACCCAGGTTCGGGCCCTCTCTATGGAGGTAATACCCTACTTCCTGCTTGATTGATCTTGATGATATGAGTATTACAAGAGTTGATCTACCACGAGATCGTAGAGGCTAAACCCTAGAAGCTAGCCACGAGATCGTAGAGGCTAAACCCTAGAAGCTAGCCTATGATTATGATTGTTCTTGTCCTACGGACTAAACCCTCCGGTTTATATAGACACCGGAGGAGGCTAGGGTTACACAGAGTTGGTTACAGATAAGGGAATCTACATATCCGAATTGCCAAGCTCGCCTTCCACGCAAAGGAGAGTTTCACCCGGACACGGGACGAAGTCTTCAATCTTGTATCTTCATAGTCCAACAGTCCGGCCGTCCGAGGACCCCCTAATCCAGGACTCCCTCAACGACAGACGTGTGTTGATGGATGCGTGCAGAATGTTGGTGCTGTTTGGTGTCGTGGCGGTGTCTATGATAGTAGGGCCTGAGAAGGTTAATGTGTGGATCTCTCCTCAAGATGGCGCCAACATATTCTGGAGCGTGCGTATGTGATGCGCACTGAAGACTAGTTGATAATCTCGGCTGGTCGTGGGGCGGCTTGGTGAATCCACCAGATTAGATGGTGTGTGGTTAGAGACTGATCCACTTATTTGTTTTTGTCAGACTCTGTTGAATAATATAATAAATATGGTTGTCTGCATTGCTCGATGCAGAGGCAAGGCAGTGAGTTTTCTGGTTTTTTGGAGAAAGAAAGAAACCAAACACGTCCTAGATCAGATCTATCTGATTGTTCCATAAGCAAAATGGCATCTCTCCTCCTGGTGCTGGTGCTGGTGCTGCAAAGAATATAAGAATCTGTCCATCAAGACCAAAACACTCAACCACCAAATTAAAAAGGCAGCAAGCAAAGCAAAGCAAAGCAAAAAGAAGCTTCTTGTTGGCTCTCCCTCTCTCTTAATCTTAATTTTAGTCTCACCACCAGCTTAATTAGCCAACCAGCCAAAATGAGCAGCATAACCCCCTGGCTGGCATGGCACTTGCTCCTCACATCGCATCACATCACATGGTTGATTGTTGTTTTTATGCTCTGTCACTGCTCACATACTTCCATTTACATTATAGGCCTGTCTGTCCTCTCTCTTTGTCCTTCTAGTTCTACAGTACAGTACAGTACAGTGAAATTAACAGAATCCAAAGCATGCCATCTTATTAGGGTGTTGGTGGCCGATCCAACAATAAATAAATAAATAAATGAATGAATGTTTTTCATTATCTTACAATAACAGAGTGAAATACTTGGTAGTACCTTAGAGGCATAATAAATCCGCCGAAAATCACAACTTGATTCCTTTCCTCTCTATAGGGCAACTGAGAAGGATGAATATAAATCAGAAGCTCACCGTCAACGACGGACAGGTTGGATTGGACATGGACAGCCTCAATTCCCTTTCTTGCTACCAAACCCAAACCAAAGCAGCTTTCGCGCACTAACCAGAGCACAAGCACACTGCTCCTCTGCTCTCTCCTCCCCTCCCCACATTTTATTTATTTATCTATTTATTTTACCCCTCCCTGCATCCTCTGTAACTGTTCCTAGGAGGGAGAGGGCACAAGGAAGGATTTTCTCCAAGAGTTTCCTTCTTGAATTTTGTTCTTGCTTGTCCCAAATCCCTACCTGCCTGCTGCATTTGCTCCTGCTCCTGCTCCCGGATTCCAGCGCCCCCATCCAACCAAATCCCCACTTCTTCTTGGCCATTTTTGGGTCTACATCTTTGGCTGCCGCAAGATCTGAAGAATCACCCCCACCCACGGCGACGGCGATGAGGCCGGAGGCGAGGCTCGATTCGGCGGCCTTCCAGCTCACCCCCACCCGCACCAGGTAACGCCACTCAAGCTCAACCTCCCAATTCCCCATACCATCAGGGGCGGATCTGCCCACCAAACCAAATTCCCCATCTTTGCTGTTGCGCCGCCACCAAAGATGGGAATGCCCAAAGCTCTGCTCTTTCTGTTGCTACAGGTGGTAGATCCAGGAGGAGATAGATACCATTCATACTTATTGCTGATTTTGTCTTCTGCTGATTGCTCAAGCTTACTGGTTTCATTGGCATCTGCAACAATTTCTTGTGTGTGTGTGTGTGTGTGTGTGTGTGTGTGGCGGTAGTAGTAGCATTATAACGAATTCTCTGTTTCTCCCCCCTTTCTTGTTTCTAGGTGTGATTTGGTTGTGGTGGTGAATGGGAGGAAGGAGAAGATCGCCTCCGGCCTGCTCAACCCCTTCGTGGCGCACCTCAAGGTCGCCCAGGAGCAGATCGCTAAGGGAGGCTACACCATCCTGCTCCAGCCGGATCCGGGGGCCGACGCGCCATGGTTCACCAGGGGCACCATCCAGAGGTTCGTCCTCTGTCGGTCGTGTTTGTTTGTCTGCCGGTTGCAGACACTGACGGTGGTGTTTGCTTCCTGTTGGCATTAGGTTCGTCCGGTTCGTGAGCACGCCGGAGGTCCTGGAGCGGGTCACCACCATCGAGTCCGAGATACTGCAGCTCCAGGATGCCATCGCTGTCCAGAACAATGCAAATATTGGACTCAAATCTGTAAGTGCAGGATTATCATCTATTCTATTGTGTACCTGTTTATTTGTTGAGATAAATAATAGCAGAACAGTGACATGTTTCTGTTTGTGATTTGCCAGGCAGAAGGCCATAATGTGGACTCCTCCATGGAAGGTATGTATAAGAGATGCTACCGATTTCATTCCTTGCATGGTCACAATGTCTACCAAGAAATCTTCAGCAATGCTTATTCGTAGCTGGAAATGCAGTGCTGCTTCTTTAGAATCTATCATTCGTTATGGAGTTTGGTGCGGTGTACCATCATTCACAGCTGTGGTAGTACATGATAGTGGATGGCTTAAAAGTATATTTATGTTTGATGCATGGCCTGTCTTTATTCCTGTTTATACATTCCATTCTGTTCTGTTTTACCTAACTTATATTGGAAGCTGATTATTCTGTGATGGATCTAACCATCATTAAGTGCACAAGTTTTCAGGACGATTCGCAACTCCATAAAAAAGTGCAGGGGAAATATATATGTTTTCTGATGATAGATTGATCTGTACTGAAACATGATTTTGCATCCCGTTTTCCGTCGATAAATATACCTGACATATCCCTTTACAGGCAGCAAGACAAGTTATGATCCAGATGGTGATAAGGCACTCGTCCTGTACAAGGTATGGCTGTGTCAATAGGTAATAAAACTGTTTTTTCGCCATGTGAATGTGTCGTGGTAAGAGGGGCTTATAACTCTCATATTTTTGACAGCCTGACACACATCCAGCATCTCCACTGCAGAATGACACTGGAGTACACGAGGAGCATTCAAAGTATTTATCTGCATAAGCCCCCCTTTTCTCCATGATGTTTTCCTTAAAGGCATTCTATATCTCACATTCTTTTCTTGATTACATGAAGAAACTACTGTCTTATTTTTTGTTTTGTTTCCATGGAGTAGCCTATGCTTTTTATCTAATCAACGGTTCTCACACTCATTCTACAGTCAAATTCAGCTCCTTGATTACCTTATCTGCACTTCTCTGGGATGATGTCTTATTTTTTGGAATTTCCTTTTTATCTGCATTGCGGTAAGGTGTGAATGGATTTATTTATTTTACAATGTTTTGCAGAGTTCAGCTTCTCAGAGTGCTGGAGACTCGCAAGACTGTCTTACGTAAAGAGCAGGCTATGGCCTTTGCACGTGCTGTAGCTGCTGGGTTTGATATTGACAACCTGATATATTTGATCTCATTTGCAGAGCGTTTTGGTGCTTCACGCTTGATGTAAGTATCTTTCCATTGGATATGACATATATTCATGTAGATGATGTGAACCTGAGGCTGCTGATTAATTTGCGCCCACTCCATATGAGAACTGCATAATTTATTGCATTCCATTCTGATGCTGAGTATACAGTCTTGCTGAATGTTGTTGCAATGCACAAGTAGCTTAAGCAATTTCTGTGAGTGCATTAGTATCAAATCTGTTGCGCTAACACGTTCATTGATTTGCTATCAATTAATAGGAAGGCGTGCACACAGTTCATTGATTTGTGGAGGCAAAAACATGAAACTGGACAGTGGATTGATGTTGAACCTGAAGCTATGTCTGCACGTTCTGAATTTCCTCCCTTCAATGCTGCTGGCATTATGTTAATGGGAGATAAGGAAACAATGTCTGTCTCTAATGGAGATACAAATGGCGAAGATGCTGCTAAAGCTGGTATGTTGGTGCCATGACTTAACTTACTACATTCCAAATGCTCACTTTGTTTGTATTTAGTATCTTTGTAGTTGATAAGCGGATTTTGTATGTTTTGTATTTGTATTTGTACTTGTACTTTCCAAATGCTCACAAGAACCATTCACTTTATTTCTTCCATAGCCTATAACAATGTTTTATTTTGAGTTTTCTGTTATCTGAAAATTGTGACCCAAATTGTTCCTAATATATTGCTGCCTTCTGCTTATTTTTACACGACAATTTTCCGTTATTATTGTCCAGGCATGTTGAATTTGTACCCTTTTTTGTCAATCTGCATACACAATCGATTCATGTTTTGCTTTTTCTTTTTTACTGTGAGAGAGAACTTGGATCTGAGGAATCATTTCTCTGTTGCTTGACAGATCACAGGACACCTCAGCACCCAGGAGCTCCCCATCATGGTCCATATCAATCAGGATATCCACCATGGGCAATGCATCCTCCTTATCCCATGCAAGGCATGCCACCATACTACCCTGGGGCGAACCCATATTACCCTCCTCCCTACCCCCCAACGGATGATCCCAGGTACAACCGTTCAGAAAGGAGACTATCAAGGAGGCACTCAGCAGATAGCAAGGACTTTGACAACTCCGATGATGAAAGTGATGACCAAAGTGGTTCAGAGAGGGAGAGTTCTCATGGCCGCAAGTCGAGTAAAAAGGGCAATCGCTCGGGCAAGAAGAAATCTAATGTAATTGTCATACGCAATGTAAATGTAACATCAAGGAAGAAGCATGGGTCATCAGAGAGTGAGTCGCAATCAGGCTCTGATGTGGCATCAGAAGATAGTGACGATTCACACAGAAAATCCAGCAAGAGGAATCATCATAAGCGCTCAAGCTCGAAGAAAAAAGGGGATAAGAAAACCACTGTTGAGTCTGAAGATGAGTACACCAAGGATGGAATGTCTAATGGGCAGCAAGATGGAGATCAAGGAAACTGGAATGCGTTCCAGAATTTCTTGCTCAGAGATGAAGAGAAGACAAGAGATCATAATGACGCGGACATGTTCGCCAGTGAAAGAGAGGCACCACAACCACCTAGGAGGAAAGAGACCACAAGAAGTATTGATGATCCTATTCTTTTATCAGAGCGAGGTTCTGCCGATGTCAATGAGCGGCATGCGATGT
Source organism: Triticum dicoccoides (assembly GCF_002162155.2). NCBI lineage: Eukaryota > Viridiplantae > Streptophyta > Magnoliopsida > Poales > Poaceae > Triticum > Triticum dicoccoides. Next base: position 1,731,465 of record NC_041393.1, on the reverse strand, counting down.
CTTTCAGTTCAGCCAACGGGAGAATTAGGGCCAGGCAGATGATGTCTGGTGATGAACTTATGATGTCTGCGGAAGGTCGGAGCTTTGTGGATGGTGGCATGAAGGAGATAGAAGCTGGAGGTGGAGGATACAGAAGAGGGGCAAATGATGACTTCATGGTTTATGGACAGGACAACTCAATGGACAGGAGGAGCTCCTTGGACCCCCTTGCCGAGGCGCATTACAAGAGACCCACTCCTCTAGAGGAAAAGAAGAATGTGCACAGTATGGGCGATGAGTCCTTCATGATACCTGTTACCTCCAACTCACAGGATAATCTTGGAGCAGCCGGCCGTACTGCCATTGACATAGATGCCGAGCTTGGCTCAAGTGTTCAGAAAACATCAGATGCTAAGGCTGGAGCTGAACTTTTCTATGAGCCAGATGAGTTGATTCCAGAGCGTGGATTTGAAGATGTTTCATTTGGATATGACCCATCAATGGACTATGACAGCCACATGCAGATTCAGCATGACGTCAGCGTTGAAGATGCAAATGCAGAGGATTTATCCGTTTGTGTTGAGGGTGAAGAAAAGATGCCGGGGAAAGATAAGAAGCTTAGAGGTTCACAGGAGGGCGTGGATAAAAGAAGGAAGGATGCCTCAGCAAGGAGATTGTCAGCGCCCAAAGGACCACTAACTGATGCACAGAAACGTGCGCAAAACCTACGGGCGTACAAAGTGAGCCTTCAAAAGGAAAAGAAGGAGCTGGTATTGATGTTTTACTTTTATACATTTTATATATTAAACAGTTTATTCTTTTCTTCTGCCCCACATGATTAGTTTACTCTTTTTTATCGTCCTCATCGCATATTTTTAAGTGACCAAATTGAATCTATATACAACAGAGTGCTATAGTATTATCTATGTCCTTCTGGTGTGGCAAAATTAAATTAATACCCCCACCATTCTCACATGTATTGAATGCCATATTTTTCATATGTGTCACTAGAGTAGAAGACCAGTACCTAGAAGCAAATAATAGGGCAAAAAATGTGGTGGAGAATGTCATTTGTATGCATCAGCAGAATTGCAGTTTTCAGCAGGAAACATTTGCTCAAACCGCTGATGATTTTTTGTTGTTGTAAATAAATATTTTCAGGAAGCGGAGCAGATGAAACGGCTGGAAAGGCTTAAGCAAGAGAGGGAAAAGAGGATTGCTGCAAGAAGCGGCGCATCGAATCCCCAGAAAACCACAGCTAAAGCAAGCGCAGTGAGCAAGTCAACCTCATCCTTGGCTGAGATGAAAAAGGAGAAAAGTGGCGGCACAACCGAATCCTTGATTGAGCGATTGAAAAAGCTTGCTCAACCTAAAACCAATGCTTCAACTTTGAACCACAAGTCAGCGACCGCGGACCACCCACGGAGAAGAAGCTTGCCGCAATAAGGTCCTTGTGCTTTGGGGAGTATTTATTTGGTTTTGTTGACTGATTGATGAGGCCAATAATTCGATCTGTATTGATTAAATTTTTTTGGTCTGTTGATTTCTAGTACATAATCTACACATTGTTGTATATTACGACGGAGTTGTTTGTAAGCAGTTTGTTTGTATAATCTGTCATTTGCGTTGTATTACAATCTACACATTAATTCTAGTATATACTTGTGGATTGGACATATTGATCTGAAAAGCTGTGTACTAGTTCTGGTGTATATACGTATGATTGTATATATACGCCGAGGAATGACTTGCATGAATATCTGTGGATCAGCTGAATTGGTTTATGGGTATATTCTCTTTCTTTTCTCTCTTCAAATTCCCATAGTGTTGATACCTCCTTTTTAGGGGAAAATGAGAGTTTTTATTCAACAAGAGAATCCAACCGCTGTGGGTGAACTGGTTCTTCCATAGTTTTTTTTTCTTTTCGAGAAAACTTCTAATCTATTCATCTTTAATCATGACAGTACAACGAACACCGGAAATAATAAAAATTACCTCCAGATCCATAGGCCACCTAGCGACGACTACAAACACTGAAGCGGGCCGAAGGCGTGTCGCCGTCATAGCCCCTCTCTTGTCGGAGTCGGGCACAACTTCTTGTTGGATATGATCGGAAAGTCACCGTGCTAAGGCTCCATAGGACCAGCACACCAGAACAACAACCGCAGTTGACGAAGAACAACGTAGATCAAAAGGATCCAACTCTAAGGCACACTAACATAGACGAACAACAACCATATCCAAGCAAATCCATCGAGGATAGATCCGCCGGAGACACACCTCCACACTGAAGGAAATATGCCCTAGAGGCAATAATAAAGTTATTATTTATTTCCTTATAATCATGATAAATGTTTATTATTCATGCTAGAATTGTATTAATCGGAAACATAATACATGTGTGAATACATAGACAAACAAAGTGTCACTAGTATGCCTCTACTTGACTAGCTCGTTAATCAAAGATGGTTATGTTTCCTAACCATGAACAATGAGTTGTTATTTGATTAACGAGGTCACATCATTAGTTGAATGATCTGATTGACATGACCCATTCCATTAGCTTAGCACCCGATCGTTTAGTATGTTGCTATTGCTTTTCTTCATGACTTATACATGTTCCTATGACTATGAGATTATGTAACTCCCGTTTACCGGAGGAACACTTTGGGTGCTACCAAACGTCACAACGTTACTGGGTGATTATAAAGGAGCATTACAGGTGTCTCCAAAGGTACATGTTGGGTTGGCGTATTTCGAGACTAGGATTTGTCACTCCGATTGTCGGAGAGGTATCTCTGGGGCCCTCTCGATAATACACATCACATAAGCCTTGCAAGCATTGTAACTAAGATGTTAGTTGTGAGATGATGTATTACGGAACGAGTAAAGAGACTTGCTGGTAACGAGATTGAACTAGGTATTGGATACCGACGATCGAATCTCGGGCAAGTAACATACCAATGACAAAGGGAACAACGTATGTTGTTATGCGGTCTGACCGATAAAGATCTTCGTAGAATATGTAGGAGCCAATATGGGCATCCAGGTCCCGCTATTGGTTATTGACCGGAGACATGTCTCGGTCATGTCTACATTGTTCTCGAACCCGTAGGGTCCGCACGCTTAAGGTTACGATGACAATTATATTATGAGTTTATGCATTTTGATGTACCGAAGTTAGTTCGGAGTCCCGGATGTGATCACGGACATGACGAGGAGTCTCGAAATGGTCGAGACATAAAGATTGATATATTGGAAGCCTATGTTTGGATATCGGAAGTGTTCCGGGTGAAATCGGGATTTTACCGGAGTACCGGGAGGTTACCGGAACCCCCCGGGAACCATATGGGCCTTAGTGGGCTTTAGTGGAAAGGAGAACGGGGCAGCCCAAGGTGGGCTGCGCACCTCCCCCCTCCCCTAGTCCTATTAGGACTAGGAGAGGTGGCCGGCCCCCTCTCTCTCTCCCCCCAGAGGAATCCTATCCCAACTAGGATTGGGGGGGGGGGGGATCCTACTCCCGGAGGGAGTAGGACTCTCCTGGCGCGCCCCTTGTGGCCGGCCAGCCTCCCCCCTTTGGTCCTTTATATACTGAGGTAGAGGCACCCTAGAACACACAAGTTGATCCACGTGATTTATTCCTTAGCCGTGTGCGGTGCCCCCAGCCACCATAGTCCTCGATAATACTGTAGCGGAGTTTAGGCAAAGCCCTGCTGCTGTAGTACATCAAGATCGTCACCACGCCGTCGTGCTGACGGAACTCTTCCCCGACACTTTTCTGGATCGGAGTCCGGGGATCATCATCGAGCTGAACGTGTGCTCGAACTCGGAGGTGCCGTAGTTTCGGTGCTTGATCGGTTGGATCGTGAAGACGTACGACTACTTCCTCTACGTTGCGTCAAAGCTTCCGCAGTCGGTCTACGTGGGTACGTAGACAACACTCTCCCCTCTTGTTGCTATGCATCACATGATCTTGCGTGTGCGTAGGAATTTTTTTGAAATTACTACGAAACCCATCAGTGGCATCCGAGCCTAGGTTATTTATGTTGACGTTATTTGCACGAGTAGAACACAAGTGAGTTGTGGGCAATATAAGTCATACTACCTACCAGCATGTCATACTTTGGTTCGGCGGTATTGTTGGACGAGACGACCCGGACCAACATTACGCGTACGCTTACGCGAGACCGGTTCCCCCGACGTGCTTTGCACACAGGTGGCTTGCGGGCGGCTGTCTCTCCAACTTTAGCTGAACCGAGTGTGGCTACTCCCGGTCCTTGCGAAGGTTAAAACGGAGTCTATTTGACAAACTATCGTTGTGGTTTTGATGCGTAGGTGAGATTGGTTCTTACTTAAGCCCGTAGCAGCCACGTAAAACTTGCAACAACAAAGTAGAGGACGTCTAACTTGTTTTTGTAGGGCATGTTGTGATGTGATATGGTCAAGACATGATGCTGAATTTTATTGTATGAGATGATCATATTTTATAACCGAGTTATCGGCAACTGGCAGGAGCCATATGGTTGTCGCTTTATTGTATGCAATGAAATCGTGATGTAATGCTTTACTTTATTACTAAGCGGTAGTGATAGTCGTGGAAGCATAAGATTGGCGAGACGACAATGATGCTGTGATGGAGATCAAGGTGTCGCGCCGGTGACGATGGTGATCATGACGGTGCTTCGAAGATGGAGATCACAAGCACAAGATGATGATGGCCATATCATATCACTTATATTGATTGCATGTGATGTTTATCCTTTTATGCATCTTATCTTGCTTTGATTGACGGTAGCATTATAAGATGATCTCTCACTAAATTATCAAGAAGTGTTCTCCCTGAGTATGCACCGTTGCCAAAGTTCGTCGTGCCCAGACACCACATGATGATCGGGTGTGATAAGCTCTACGTCCATCTACAACGGGTGCAAGCCAGTTTTGCACACGCAGAATACTCAGGTTAAACTTGACGAGCCTAGCATATGCAGATATGGCCTCGGAACACGGAGACCGAAAGGTCGAACGTGAATCATATAGTAGATATGATCAACATAACGATGTTCACCATTGAAAACTACTCCATCTCACGTGATGATCGGTTATGGTTTAGTTGATTTGGATCACGTGATCACTTAGAGGATTAGAGGGATGTCTATCTAAGTGGGAGTTCTTAAGTGATTTGATTAATTGAACTTAAACTTATCATGAACTTAGTACCTGATAGTATCTTGCTTGTTTATGTTGATTGTAGATAGATGGCTCGTGCTGTTGTTCCGTTGAATTTTAATGCGTTCCTTGAGAAAGCAAAGTTGAAAGATGATGGTAGCAATTACACGGACTGGGTCCGTAATTTGAGGATTATCCTCATTGCTGCTCAGAAGAATTACGTCCTGGAAGCACCGCTGAGTGCTAGGCCTGCTGCTGGAGCAACACCAGATGTTATGAACGTCTGGCAGAGCAAAGCTGATGACTACTCGATAGTTCAGTGTGCCATGCTTTACGGCTTAGAATCGGGACTTCAACGACGTTTTGAACGTCATGGAGCATATGAGATGTTCCAGGAGTTGAAGTTAATATTTCAAGCAAATGCACGGATTGAGAGATATGAAGTCTCCAATAAGTTCTATAGATGCAAGATGGAGGAGAACAGTTCTGTCAGTGAGCATATACTCAAAATGTCTGGGTATAATAATCACTTGATTTAGATGGGAGTTAATCTTCCAGATGATCGATTGCGTCATTGACAGAATTCTCCAATCACTGCCACCAAGCTACAAGAGCTTCGTGATGAACTATAATATGCAAGGGATGAACAAGACTATTCCCGAGCTCTTCGCGATGCTGAAAGCTGCGGAGGTAGAAATCAAGAAGGAGCATCAAGTGTTGATGGTTAACAAGACCACTAGTTTCAAGAAAAAGGGCAAAGGGAAGAAGAAGGGGAACTTCAAGAAGAACGGCAAGCAAGTTGCTGCTCAGGAGAAGAAACCCAAGTCTGGACCTAAGCCTGAAACTGAGTGCTTCTACTGCAAGCAAACTGGTCACTGGAAGCGGAACTGCCCCAAGTATTTGGCGGATAAGAAGGATGGCAAGGTGAACAAAGGTATATGTGATATACATGTTATTGATGTGTATCTTACTAGAGCTCGCAGTAGCACCTGGGTATTTGATACTGGTTCTGTTGCTAATATTTGCAACTCGAAACAGGGACTACGGAATAAGCGGACACTAGCAAAGGACGAGGTGACGATGCGCGTGGGAAACGGTTCCAAAGTCGATGTGATCGCGGTCGGCACGCTACCTCTACATCTACCTTCGGGATTAATATTAGACCTAAATAATTGTTATTTGGTGCCAGCGTTGAGCATGAACATTATATCTGGATCTTGTTTGATGCGAGACAGATATTCATTTAAATCAGAGAATAATGGTTGTTCTATTTATATGAGTAATATCTTTTATGGTCATGCACCTTTGAAGAGTGGTCTATTTTTGATGAATCTCGACAGTAGTGATACACATATTCATAATGTTGAAGCCAAAAGATGCAGAGTTGATAATGAAAGTGCAACTTATTTGTGGCACTGTCGTTTAGGTCATATCGGGGTAAAGCGCATGAAGAAACTCCATACTGATGGACTTTTGGAACCACTTGATTATGAATCACTTGGTACTTGCGAATCGTGCCTCATGGGCAAGATGACCAAAACACCGTTCTCCGGTACTATGGAGAGAGCAACAGATTTGTTGGAAATCATACATACCGATGTATGTGGTCCGATGAATATTGAGGCTCGTGGCGGATATCATTATTTTCTCACCTTCACAGATGACTTAAGCAGATATGGATATATCTACTTAATGAAACATAAGTCTGAAACATTTGAAAAGTTCAAAGAATTTCAGAGTGAAGTGGAAAATCATCGTAACAAGAAAATAAAGTTTCTACGATCTGATCGTGGAGGAGAATATTGGAGTTACGAGTTTGGTGTATATTTAAAAAATTGTGGAATAGTTTCGCAACTCACGCCACCCGGAACACCACAGCGTAATGGTGTGTCCGAACATCGTAATCGTACTTTACTAGATATGGTGCGATCTATGATGTCTCTTACTGATTTACCGCTATCGTTTTGGGGTTATGCTTTAGAGACGGCCGCATTCACGTTAAATAGGGCACCATCAAAATCCGTTGAGACGACGCCTTATGAACTATGGTTTGGCAAGAAACCAAAGTTGTCGTTTCTTAAAGTTTGGGGTTGCGATGCTTATGTGAAAAAGCTTCAACCTGATAAGCTCGAACCCAAATCGGAGAAATGTGTCTTCATAGGATACCCAAAGGAGACTGTTGGGTACACCTTCTATCACAGATCCGAAGGCAAGACATTCGTTGCTAAGAATGGATCCTTTCTAGAGAAGGAGTTTCTCTCGAAAGAAGTGAGTGGGAGGAAAGTAGAACTTGACGAGGTAACTGTACCTGCTCCCTTATTGGAAAATAGTACATCACAGAAAACTATTTCTGCGACATCTATACCAATTAGTGAGGAAGCTAATGATGTTGATCATGAAACTTCATGTCAAGATACTACTGAACCTCGTAGATCGACCAGAGCGAGATCCGCACCAGAGTGGTACGATAATCCTGTTCTGGAAGTCATGCTACTAGATCATGATGAACCTACGAACTATGAAGAAGCGATGGTGAGCCCAGATTCCGCAAAGTGGCTTGAAGCCATGAAATCTGAGATGGGATCCATGTATGAGAACAAAGTATGGACTTTGGTTGACTTGCCCGATGATCGGCAAGCAATTGAGAATAAATGGATCTTCAAGAAGAAGACCGACGCTGATGGTAATGTTACTGTCTACAAAGCTCGACTTGTCGCAAAAGGTTTTTGACAAGTTCAAGGGGTTGACTACGATGAGACCTTCTCACCCGTAGCGATGCTTAAGTCTGTCCGAATCATGTGAGCAATAGCCGCATTTTATGATTATGAAATTTGGCAGATGGATGTCAAAACTGCATTCCTGAATGGATTTCTGGAAGAAGAGTTGTATATGATGCAACCGGAAGGTTTTGTCAATCCAAAGGGAGCTAACAAAGTGTGCAAACTCCAGCGATCCATTTATGGACTGGTGCAAGCCTCTTGGAGTTGGAATAAACGCTTTGATAGTATGATCAAAGCATTTGGTTTTATACAGACTTTCGGAGAAGCCTGTATTTACAAGAAAGTGAGTGGGAGCTCTGTAGCATTTCTGATATTATATGTGGATGACATTTTTACTGATTGGAAATGATATAGAATTTCTGGATAGCATAAAGGGATACTTGAATAAGAGTTTTTCAATGAAAGACCTCGGTGAAGCTGCTTACATATTAGGCATAAAAATCTATAGAGATAGATCAAGACGCTTAATTGGACTTTCACAAAGCACATACCTTGACAAGATTCTGAAGAAGTTCAAAATGGATCAAGCAAAGAAAGGGTTCTTGCCTGTGTTACAAGGTGTGAAGTTGAGTCAGACTCAATGCCCGACCACTGCAGAAGATAGAGAGAAAATGAAAGATGTTCCCTATGCTTCAGCCATAGGCTCTATCATGTATGCAATGCTGTGTACCAGACCTGATGTGTGCCTTGCTATAAGTTTAGCAGGGAGGTACCAAAGTAACCCAAGAGTGGATCACTGGACAGCGGTCAAGAACATCCTGAAATACCTGAAAAGGACTAAGGATATGTTTCTCGTATATGGAGGTGACAAAGAGCTCAACGTAAAAGGTTACGTTGATGCAAGCTTTAACACTGATCCGGACGATTCTAAATCGCAGACCGGATACGTGTTTACATTAAATGGTGGAGCTGTCAGTTGGTGCAGTTCTAAACAAAGCGTCGTAGCGGGATCTACATGTGAAGCGGAGTACATAGCTGCTTCAGAAGCAGCGAACGAAGGAGTCTGGATGAAGGAGTTCATATCCGATCTAGTTGTCATACCTAGTGCATCGGGTCCAATGAAAATCTTTTGTGACAATACTGGTGCAATTGCCTTGGCCCTTGGCAAAGGAATCCAGATTTCACAAGGGAACCAAGCACATTAAGAGACGCTTCAATTCCATCCGGGATCTAGTCCAGGTGGGAGACATAGAGATTTGCAAGATACATACGGATCTGAATGTTGCAGACCCATTGACTAAGCCTCTTCCACGAGAAAAACATGATCAACACCAAGGCTCCATGGGTGTTAGAATCATTACAGTGTAATCTAGATTATTGACTCTAGTGCAAGTGGGAGACTGAAGGAAATATGCCCTAGAGGCAATAATAAAGTTATTATTTATTTCCTTATAATCATGATAAATGTTTATTATTCATGCTAGAATTGTATTAATCGGAAACATAATACATGTGTGAATACATAGACAAACAAAGTGTCACTAGTATGCCTCTACTTGACTAGCTCGTTAATCAAAGATGGTTATGTTTCCTAACCATGAACAATGAGTTGTTATTTGATTAACGAGGTCACATCATTAGTTGAATGATCTGATTGACATGACCCATTCCATTAGCTTAGCACCCGATCGTTTAGTATGTTGCTATTGCTTTTCTTCATGACTTATACATGTTCCTATGACTATGAGATTATGTAACTCCCGTTTACCGGAGGAACACTTTGGGTGCTACCAAACGTCACAACGTTACTGGGTGATTATAAAGGAGCATTACAGGTGTCTCCAAAGGTACATGTTGGGTTGGCGTATTTCGAGACTAGGATTTGTCACTCCGATTGTCGGAGAGGTATCTCTGGGGCCCTCTCGATAATACACATCACATAAGCCTTGCAAGCATTGTAACTAAGATGTTAGTTGTGAGATGATGTATTACGGAACGAGTAAAGAGACTTGCCGGTAACGATATTGAACTAGGTATTGGATACCGACGATCGAATCTCGGGCAAGTAACATACCGATGACAAAGGGAACAACGTATGTTGTTATGCGGTCTGACCGATAAAGATCTTCGTAGAATATGTAGGAGCCAATATGGGCATCCAGGTCCCGCTGTTGGTTATTGACCGGAGACATGTCTCGGTCATGTCTACATTGTTCTCGAACCCGTAGGGTCCGCACGCTTAAGGTTACGATGACAGTTATATTATGAGTTTATGCATTTTGATGTACCGAAGTTAGTTCGGAGTCCCGGATGTGATCACGGACATGACGAGGAGTCTTGAAATGGTCGAGACATAAATATTGATATATTGGAAGCCTATGTTTGGATATCGGAAGTGTTCCAGGTGAAATCGGGATTTTACCGGAGTACCGGGAGGTTACCGGAACCCCCCGGGAACCATATGGGCCTTAGTGGGCTTTAGTGGAAAGGAGAAAGGGGCAGCCCAAGGTGGGCTGCGCACCTCCCCCCTCCCCTAGTCCTATTAGGACTAGGAGAGGTGGCCGGCCCCCCTCTCTCTCCCCCCCGAGGAATCCTATTCCAACTAGGATTGGGGGGGGGGGG
>NC_041393.1:1719439-1720870 GCF_002162155.2 Triticum dicoccoides | reverse complement strand
GGGGGGGGGGGGAATCCTACTCCCGGAGGGAGTAGGACTCTCCTGGCGCGCCCCTTGTGGCCGGCCAGCCTCCCCCCTTTGGTCCTTTATATACTGAGGTAGAGGCACCCTAGAACACACAAGTTGATCCACGTGATCTATTCCTTAGCCGTGTGCGGTGCCCCCAGCCACCATAGTCCTCGATAATACTGTAGCGCAGTTTAGGCGAAGCCCTGCTGCTGTAGTACATCAAGATCGTCACCACGCCGTCGTGCTGACGGAACTCTTCCCCGACACTTTGCTGGATCGGAGTCCGGGGATCGTCATCGAGCTGAACGTGTGCTCGAACTCGGAGGTGCCGTAGTTTCGGTGCTTGATCGGTTGGATCGTGAAGACGTACGACTACTTCCTCTACGTTGCGTCAACGCTTCCGCAGTCGGTCTGCGTGGGTACGTAGACAACACTCTCCCCTCTCGTTGCTATGCATCACATGATCTTGCGTGTGCGTAGGAAATTTTTTGAAATTACTACGAAACCCAACACACACGACCACCAATGATGCTAGATGCACCAACGGAACGGGGGCTAGGCCGGGAGACCTTTATTTCATCTTTAGGGAGCCGTCGTCGTCGCGCCTTCCTGAGCAGGACAAAAACTCTAACAAATCTCAAAGGAACTACTAACAACAGAGCCCTCCCGCCAGCCTTTTCCAGGTTTCACTACGCCCCCATGGCCCTAGGGTCACCGGAGACGAGGCAGACCTGCGGCGGAGCCGGCGAGAGGCACAAACCCTAGCTTTTTTTGGAGGAGGAGGCGGGGATGCGGGGAAAGTCTGAGCTGTTTGGGTTCATCCATAGCTTTAGCTCTTCAAAGACCAAATTTTGCTACAAGTGTTGCAAATTTGCAGCATCTCTTAGCGGTGACCACAAAATCACATGGACGCACCCGCTAGGAAACCAGATCATGGCGCCGCAATCCTCCACATCACGATGCCCTTGCCTGTCAAATCCAGCCCGCATCAGATCCACGCGCGAGGGGGCCGTAGAGCCTTGCTGTCGCCGGCGTTGGCCGGGCCTTGCCCGGTCACGCCCTCTAGCGACGGGAGGGGAGGGGAGGCGCTCGGAGGTGGTTAGGGTTCCCTCATTAGTGCAGAACTGGGCTATAGCCCCGGTTCGTAAGGGCCTTTAGTGTCGCTTCTGTAATAGGCACTAAAGGGTGGGGACTAAAGGTCCCCCCCTTTAGTACCGGTTCAGCACGAACCGCCGCTAAAGGGCCACCACGTGGCACGAGCCAGGGCTGGGTGTGGGGACACATTTAGTACCGGTTGGTAACATCAATCGGTACTAAAATTTTGGGGGGTTTTGGTTTTATTATTTATTATTCTTTTAATTTTGTGTTATCCATTTAATTATTTTTCGTTTGCTGGTATTTTACGATACTACATATTGTACA
>NC_041393.1:1708109-1719140 GCF_002162155.2 Triticum dicoccoides | reverse complement strand
ATATCATCGAATGTCTCACAACCACACCATTATTCACACATACACATGTATATATATACAGTTTTTCCTACATGTTGCCTTCAGAGCCAGTGGCATTTGCCTTGGTGCCTTCGGAGCACGATGACAATTGGGAGTGGTTCATTGGGGCGGTAGCTCGTAGTAGAATTCCCCTTTGGGATCTATGACCTCGTCGAGCAAAAATCCCGCTATTTCTCTTGAAGTGCTCGTGTGCGCTCCACTGGTAGGAGCTTCTCCTGCATCGATTCGAACTGTTAAGAAGGAGATCAATATGCATGTGTATTAGTTATGTGACTAGATATCGATAATGAAGTAAAAAACTATGAATATTGTTCTGTCAAACGTACCCACAGTTGTCTATCAGTTTTGGTCCTTTCGGATGTCATCATGCGAATATTCTCAAAAACGTAGTATGCACACACATCAGTCCCCGGCGCCTGCTTCAGGGCCTTTACGAGAATAGAATTTAATCAGAAAATAATTAATCAAGCATGCTAATTAATGGTATTGAAACTAGAATCAAAGAGATGCATGGTAGCTAGCTAGTACTACTTAATTAATTATACCTTGGGTCGAAACCAATACAGCTTTTTTCTTTCCATGGACCTGGAACCTCATTCCTGAACTTTGCCCAAGCCCTGCCCGCCGGCAAAGAAAATGAATAAACGAGTTATTAAATAGTTGATATCAGGAAATGACGAACTAAAGAGGCCGACATATAGTTAATAATGATTGAAATTACCTGTCGACTATCCCCTTCACGATTGTGTAGTCTTTCTTATTTTTAAGTAGTGAGTCCAGTACTTCAACTGTTCCTTCGTCAACTTTAATGATTAACAAGATCCAATGATAACTGCATGCACACACGTTTGCATGTCTTAATTAAGCGGGCATGTGCATAACACTCATTAACTACCCTAAACCCTATACACTTAATTATTAACATCTAGCTAGCTAGTAAGTAAAAACAGAATTTGTAGTACAAGACAGTGTGACTCACGTGTAGTTGTAAGGAAGTAGTATATCTTCATTGGTATTGAGGTGCTTCAAGAACTCTAGCATGTTTTTCTCTACATCGTCTTTATACCATTTGTATGTCCATGTTTTTCCATTAACGGTATTTGGGTGAATGAACCCAATGCCATAGCGTCCAGCTTTTTTCATTTCATATATCTTCATCCTGCATAATACCACAGAAAATAATATAGTGAGGATAATTATAGGTAATGATCGATCAATGAGCACTACAGCTAGCTTGAGACTTGAATTACAGAAAGAAATCACTTACAGACAATAGCAACTGACGAGAGATTTGTCGAGTGCGTCTTGATTGAATAAATGAAATAGTTCTGAATACTCAATGGACAGAGCTAGCTTATGGAAGTAATACTCTTCCTTGACTTTCACCATGAGGCCCTCTCGATTGTTACTCTTGGTAATTTTCATGTACCAATCATGCAATTCATACATTCTCTTTAGGAGGTTCTTGACCTCCTCAGGCTTGACCAAAGGTTAGCCGCAGACATATTTCCGTTTTATGTCCTGCTCTTTAAGCTTAGGCATGGGCTCAATCTCGAGGAGTTGTCCAACAGTGATACCGAGCATTTCAGCCTGCCTTCTATGCTCGTCGGTTATTACCAGCTGACCGGCGCCGGTACTCTCATGTGTTGGTACAACAAGCGGGGGGATTGATTGCGCCGCCTGTTCTCCTAGCTGGGGAACGGTTTTCCCGCATTTTTGGCCAGCTGCTTGGCTCGAGCTCGACCCTTTTTGTCGTGCTCGATGTGCCTTCCTGATTTGGCGCTCATAGTCTGAGTCAATAGGCTTGGGAGCTGGTGCTTTAGCCATACGAATAAAGTGGTCAATCTTATCCTCGGGCACTTTCTCCCTTGGCGGCGGTGGCGGTTTCAGTCCAAAATGGGCATCCACTTGGGCCTTCACTATGGCGTCGTTTTGCTCCTTGGTCATGTAGTAAGGCCTCTGCGGAAGAGGCGCGAGGCTTTTTGGACCATATAGAAATCCCTTGCCTCCGCATGTACCTCCTGTACTACCTCGACTTGTAGCACTACGCACCATAGCTGCGGCGGCTCTCTTCTACGATTGTTGAGGCAGCGGAGACGACTGACGCGGTGTCGGACTTGGAAGAGGAGTCGCACGCGTTGGTGGACTTGGAGGAGGAGGAGTGGCCTCACGCGTTGGCCGAGTTGAAGCAGGAGGAGTGGCCTCACGCGTTGGCTGAGTTGAAGCAGGAGGAGTGGCCTCACGCGTTGGAGGAGCGTGAGTCGTCTGCTCGTCGTCACCTCCTGGAATGTCAAGCTCTAGCTGACGCGGTGTCGGTGGCCTTCGAAAGATGATGCAATCCTTTCTCCATAGGATGATATGATGTATGGCCTCTCCCAGTGTGTGCTCCTCGTCACCTCCAGGAATGTCAAGCTGTAGCCCCGAATATTGGTCCACCACCTCATCAACCACGACACGAGCATAGCCAGCTGGAATCGTTCTACAATGGTAGGTTGCTCCAGGGGGATTTGTATAAGCAACGGCGTCCGCCGTCTTCACGGATATGTTCTTTATTTTGAAGTGTAGCTCACTGTTAGTGTTCTCCATGATGTCATCCACAAGGTATCTATCCAGCAGTGCGTCGCCCGGGGCGGAACCCACGCTGCCTCTCGGCATGGATGGGACAGTGCTATCCAATGCTGGATCATCCGCTAGCTGCGGCCGCTGCTGAGACCCCCTTTCCTGGCTAAGCGAGTCGATCTGCTGCTGCTGCCTCTGCAATTTGAGTGCCAAGTCCATGTGCGCTGATTCTAGGCCTTGAAGGCGTTCTGCTTCCTGCTTCCTCTGCTCGTCCTCCAGCTTCTTCTTCTTCTCCTCCTCCATCTTCCTTCTCGCATGGCTTTTGTAGTCGGCGTTCCACTCAGAAAAGCCCTCATACCACGGAAAAACGCCGTTGCCTCGTGTTCTTCCCGGGTGTTCACGATTTCACAGGGCGCGCGTAAGCTCGTCGTTCTCTCTGTTGGGCGTGAACACCCCCTTTCGAGCTTCTTCTATTGCTTCAACTAACTTATCATCGGCTCCTTTAAGACATGCCTTCTTCGAAACCTCGCCTGTCTTCGGGTCCAACGCCCCCTGCCCCCCCATGCGCATAGAACCAAGTTCTGCACCTGGGGGGCCAGCTCAATGTAACTGGAGTGACCTATGCAGCCAGCATCTCTTGCTCAGACTTATCCCACTTAGGCATTGCCACCGCGTAGCCGCCTGGCCCCAGCCTATGAAATTGCTTCTTTTTTGCGGCATTGGCCTTGTTTTTTCTAGACCATTCCTTAGATAATTCTGATTCCTTGAATTTCACAAAATCGTCCCAGTGTTCTCTTTGGTTCTCTAGTGTTCCGTTGAATTCTGGAGTCTTCTTTCCTACTTTGACGTAGTTATTCCATACAGTTTTCTTATGGTTGTTGAATGCAATTGCCATCTTCCTAAGAGCAGCGTCATTGACTTTCTCCACATTTGCAGCTGTGAAATGATCTGGTAGGGTGAAATGTTCCATGAGATCTTCCCGAAACGCTTTTTTTGCTCTGTCGTCGACAAAAGTAAGATCTGGACGGGGCTTTGATGGCTCTTTCCATTCTTGAAGGGAGATCGGGAGTTTGTCCTTCACAAGAACTCCGCACCGACGAACGAACTTGTTCGCAATGTTCTTAGGCGCTATTGGTTCATCGTTAGTTTTGATGGCATCGATGTTGTACTTTATGCCCTCCTTCAACATTTTTCCCGGGCCTCACACTCTGTCTGTAGAAGATTTGCTCGATCCGGAGGGCTGAAAAAAGAAAGATCGATTCGTTAATATATCTTCAAATCATTTAAAACATGTGATGATCACCAGATGTCTGCTTATATAAATATACCTCGCCGGTCTCTGTTATTTCAAGATCAACATTTTCTTCGCCATCATAATCATTAATTTCTTCGCCATCATAATCAAAGTCGTCGTCCATGACTTCATCAATTCGGTCGTCGCGATCGAATATCATATCATCACCATCCCCGGTATTGTTCAGTTATTGGGAGCCGTCATCTTCTTCATTTTGATCATCTGGTGCGCGACGGGAGCGTATGATCTCGAACAGGGCCTCTTCTCCCTCTCTGCCGGTATTGTCCTCCATAGCTTTTATTTAACTAATCCAGAAGAAATATAAAACAATCTAGTATTCAAATTACAATATGCATGCATGCAATCAATAAGAGGAAATCCTGAATCATAGTACATAATATGCATCGTCTCGAATAATATATAATCTCGAATACATCGTCTCAAATACTATATATCAAATACATCACTAGCTAGCTAGCTAATAAAGATCGAATACTACAGAATAATCTAGGCCACTCGCGGTTCCTGAGGCGCGGGCGGTGGACACCCAAAGAGAAGGAACCATCACAGGATCATAGCTCCGGTCATCTCCCCAAAGACCCTGCCAGGTATTGGAGAACCTGACGTCCATAGCAGCCATGTAGCAGCGAACGTGCTCGTCCTCCTCCCTAACACAGCGACGCACCACCTCCGGCGGGGCCGGCTCCCTCCGCACCGAAAGTGGCCCACGGGAACGCCACCAAAGTAGGTCAGGGTCGATGACGGGACCCGGGTTCCTCACCAAGCGGCGAGCCCCTGAAGGTAGCACCTCCCAGTGCCAGCCCGGCGGAGCCCAGTCCCGGACATGGGTCCTCTGAAGCAGGACGTCGTCGCGAACAGGTCGACGGCGAGGATGCAGGCCGGGCATCGTCGAGAACAAATACTATACACCACAAAAGTAACATTTTTTAAATGATTGGATTGTGATTTCTTATATGTAAATTCTAAATTTGTATAACTAAAATTATAAGAAACTAAAAACTAACATTTCTATAACAATTTGAAATTAATCTAATTCATCTAGCTAAAACTAACATTTCTAAAATTTCGAACATTTCTATAACATTTCTATATACTATTTGAAATTAATCTAATCTAATCAATTAATTCATCTAAAACATTTGTATAAAAACAGGAAAAACAGAAAAAACTAAAAACTAAAAACAGGAAAAAATAAAACTAAAAACTAAATGTGTGTGTGTGTGCGTGCGCGCGTGTGTGTGTGTGCGCGTGAGCGCGTGTGCACCTACGGTGCCGGCGACACGGCGGCTTCGATTGGAGGGAGGAGAGGGGCCGGGGAGAGGGGCTCACAGCGCGGGCGACGGCGACGGCGACGGCGAGGCGACGGGACGATGAGGCAGAGGGGACGGCGACGGGGGCGGCGGCGACGGTGACGGGGACGGACGGACGGTGACGGGGACGGACGGACGGCGACGGGTACGGACGGCGACGGGGGCGGCGACGAGGGACGGCGACGAGGGCAGAGGAGAAGAAGCAGAGGGAGAACGAACTAACGATTTTTTTTGAAGTGTTCTCTTATATAGAACCTATCTTTAGTACCTGTTAGTGGCTCCAACCGGTACTAAAGGTCTGTTTTGGCCAGGCGAAGCGGCGGGAAGCGCACCCCCTTTAGTACCGGGTGGTGGCTACAACCGGTACTAAAGACCCCCCCTTTAGTACCGGTTGTAGCCACCATCCGGTACTAAAGGGGGTGCGCTGGCGCAGGTGCGGTGCGGGCAAGTTTAGTCCCACCTGGCTAGCCGAGGGGCGCCCGCACCTGTTTAAAAGCCCCGGCGCGGCTGCTCTCTCGAACTCCTCTCTATAGCAGGCTTCTGAGCCTAACTCTGCCTCTTTGCCCCGTGGGCCTACTGGGCCCTGCGGGCTTGCATCCTGGCCCAACTGCAGGTTGGGTTACTAGTCGTATGCAGGCCGCTGTGGCCCAGTAGGTGGGCTTTTTTATTTACTTTTGTCTAATTTTTTTAGTTTTTTTCTTTTCTACTTTATTTATTTTCATTTATTTATTTCTGAATACTTTTTCTTTAGGTACAAAAAATTACAAACTTTCTGTTAGTGCGAGTAGTTTTCAAATTTCAATAGTTTATTTTTTTATTTAGTTTTTGTCTCAACAAAAATTTAGTTTTTTTCTTTTCTAATTTATTTATTTTCATTTATTTAGTTCTGAATATTATTTCTATAGTTACAAAAAATTACAAACTTTCTGTTAGTGCTAGTAGTTTTCAAATTTGAATAGTTTAAATTTGAATTATTTGACGAACTAATTTGTAGACGAAGTGCATCCAGTTTTTGCACATAAAATTTCTTTGGTTTTCAGATACCAAAACACATAAGTACCCTAACTATTATAAAGATTCCCTCCGGTTTGTTCGAAGCAGCACTTTCCAGATATATAAGTCCGGAATGTCACTACAGAAGAAAGTGATGATGGTGAAGCCTATCACATCCCAGAGTGGGATCTTTGGGTGTGAAACTTTTTCTTCGCGTGTGTCCCTTTGCGCCGTAACCATGGACAATCTTCGTCGTTTAACTGGATGCTCGGATCAATATTCACTGTGAATGGAGCAATTTCATCAAATTTTTCATAATCTTCTGACATGTCTGTCTTGTCATCCACTCCCACGATGTTTCTTTTCCCTGAAAGAACTATGTGGCGCTTTGGCTCATTGTATGATGCATTCGCTTCCTTATCTTTTCTTTTTCTCGACCTGGTAGACATGTCTTTCACATAGAAAACCTGCGCAACATCATTGGCTAGGACGAATGGTTCGTCTGCATACACAAGATTGTTGAGATCCACTGTTGCCATTTCGTACTGCGGGTTTTCCGTTACCCCGCCTTGTGTCATATTGACCCATTTGCACCGAAACAAAGGGACCTTCAAACCACCTCCATAGTTAAGTTCCCATATGTCCTCTATATAACCATAATATGTTTCCTTTTCCGTGTTGGTTGTTGCATCAAAGCGGACACCACTGTTTTGGTTGGTGCTCTTCTTATCTTGGGCGATCGTGTAAAATGTATTCCCATTTATCTCGTACCCTTTGAAAGTCATTATATTCGAAGATGGTAACTGGGACAACAAGTACATGTCATCTTCAATATCGCCATCATGCATGGCACGTGTCTGCAACCAACAGGCGAAAGTCCTCGTTTGTTCACGTGTAATCCAGTCGTCAGACTGCTTCAGGTGTTTGGAGTGTAGAAAATTCTTGTGTTCCTCCATATACGGAGCCACCAAGGCGGAATTCTGTAGAACTGTATAGTGTGCTTCAGTGAGAGAATGCCCGTCCATACATATTATTTGATCCCCTCCTAGCGTGCCTTTTCTATCCAGTCTGCCCTTATGCCGCGATTCAGGAACACCAATCGGCTTAAGGTCAGGAATAAAGTCAATACAAAACTCAATGACCTCCTCATTTTCATGGCCATTCGAGATGCTTCCTTCTGGCCTAGCACGGTTACGAACATATTTCTTCAAGACTCCCATGAACCCCTCAAAGGGGAACATATTGTGTAGAAATACAAGACCCAAAACGTTAATCTCTTCGCAAAGGTGAACTAAGACGTGCGTCATGATATTGAAGAAGGATGGCGGGAACACCAACTCGAAACTGACAAGACATTGCACCAAATCATTCTGTAACCTTGGTATGATTTCTGGACCGATTACCTTCTGAGAGATTGCATTGAGGAATGCACATAGCTTCACAATGGCTAATCGAACGTTTTCCAGTAGAAGCCCCCTCAATGCAACCAGAAGCAGTTGTGTCATAATCATGTGGCAGTCATGAGACTTTGGGTTCTGGAACTTTTTCTCTGCCATATTTGTTATTCCCTTTATATTCGATGAGAAGCCAGACGGTACCTTCATACTGAGCAGGCATTGAAAGAAGATTTTCTTCTCTTCTTTGGAAGAGCGTAGCTGGCATGACCCTGATGTATGCCGTCTTTTCCGTGCATACATTGCTGGTCCTCCCGTGCCTCTGGTGTATCTTTTGCTTCCCATACACGCCCAAGAAGCCAAGTAGGGTCACACAAAGATTCTTCGTCACGTGCATCACGTCGATTGCGGAGCGGACCTCTAGGTCTTTCCAATAGGGCAGGTCCCAAAATATAGATTTCTTCTTTCACATGGGTGCATGCCCGTAAGCGTCCTTTGGAACAGGTTGTCCGCCAGGACCCTTTCCAAAGATTACCTTCAAATCCTTGACCATATCATGTACATCAGCACCAGTACGGTGGCGAGGATTCGTCAGGTTATCCGCCTCATCTTTGGAATGCTTGCCTTTCTTTCTTACGGGATGTCTACTCGGAAGAAATTGATGATGTCCCAGGTACACATTCTTCCTACAACTATCCAAATATATACTGTCGGTATCATCCAAACAGGGCGTGTATCCGCGGTATCCCTTGTTTGTCTATCCTCAAAGGTTACTGAGAGCAGGATAACCATTGATGGTCACGAACATCAATGCCCTTAGGTCAAATACTTCCTGTTTGTGCTCATCCCATGCACGTACACCTTTTCCATTCCACATCTGTAATAGTTCTTCAACTAATGGCCTTAGGTACACATCAATGTCGCTGCCGGGTTGCTTAGGACCTTGGATGAGCACTGGCATCATAATGAACTTCTGCTTCATGCACAACCAAGGAGTAAGGTTATACAAGCATAGAGTCACAGGCCACGTGCTATGGTTGCTGCTCTGCTCCCCAAAAGGATTAATGCCATCTACGCTTAGACCAAAGCATACATTCCTTTGTTCACCTGCAAACTCCTCCCTGTAGTTTCTCTCTATTTTTCTCCACTGCGACCCGTCAGCGGGTACTCTCAACTTTCCGTCTTTCTTACGGTCTTCTCCGTGCCATCGCATCGCCTTGGCATGCTCTTTGTTTTGGAACAAACGTTTCAACCGTGGTATTATAGGAGCATACCACATCACCTTGGCAGGAATCTTCTTCCTGGGGCGCTCGCCCTCGACATCACCAGGGTCATCGCGGCTGATCTTATAGCGCAATGCACCGCATACCGGGCACGCGTTCAAATCCTCGTACTCACCGCGGTAGAGGATGCAGTCATTAGGGTATGCATGTATCTTCTGCACCTCTAACCCTAGAGGGCAGACATCCTTCTTTGCTTCGTACGTACTCTCAGGCAATTCGTTGTCCTTTGGAAGCATATTCTTTATCATTACCAGCAACTTTCCAAATCCCTTGTTAGATACACCATTCTCTACCTTCCATTGCAGCAATTCCGGTGTGGTGCCCAGCTTTTTCTTGTCACCTTCGCAATTCGGGTACAACAATTTCTTGTGATCCTCTAACATGCGCTGCAACTTCTTCTTCTCCTTTTCGTTTGTGCGGTTTCTCTTTGCATCGGCAATGGCCCGACCTAGATCATCAGCGGGCTCATCTGATGCCTCTTCTTCAGCTTCTTCCCGCATGGCCGGCTCAGCTTCTTCCTCCATTGTTGTATCATCGTATTCAGGAAACCCATGGCCAGGACAACTATCGTCGTCCTCTGCTTATTCATTGTCTTCCATCATAACTCCTCTTTCTCCGTGCTTGGTCCAAACATTATAGTGGGGCATGAAACCGGACTCAAACAAGTGGACGTGAATGGTTCTTGAGTTAGAGTAATTTTGATCATTCTTACAACCAACACATGGACAAGACATAAAACCATCCGCCCGCTTGTTTTCCTGAGCCGCAATCAGAAAAGTATGCACGCCATCAACGAACTGGGGAGAGCATCGGTCATCGTACATCCATTGCCGGCGCATCTTCATTACACACCACCGAATAGACCAAATTAATACAAGTTCATACATAAAGTTCATACAACACTTAAATGCAACATACAAATAACTCTCTAGCTAAAGCATTTAAATGCAACAACAAATGCGATCAAGATCGTAACTAAAGTAACAATTGATCCAACAGCATAATAATACCAAGCCACACTATCAATGGCATATTTTCTAATCTTTCTAATCTTCAACCGCATTTTCTCCATCTTGATCTTGTGATCATCGACGACATCGGCAACATGCAACTCCAATTCCATCTTCTCCCCCTTAATTCTTTTCAATTTTTCTTTCAATTACTCGTTTTCTCTTTCAACTAAATTTAACTCTCGACAATAGCATCGGTTGGATTTCTGGTTCACATACCTCCTAGATAAAAATATCTATGTCAACTTGATGGGCACAATTTGTCATAAATACGAAATGCAACAAATAGTTTAAAAAATAATATACCACATCCGAATCATAACACGGACGAGGGCCGACGGGGACGGATATCAAAACCATGACACTATGTATAACAAACATGTACGGGTAAGATAATTATACAAGTAACTATATATCTAAATCACACAAACATGATCTTTTTTATATAAAAAAGATAAGAACAAGAGGCTCACCACAAGGTGGTGCCGGCGGCGGGTCGGTGCGGATGATCGACGATGGTTACGACGGAGACGGGAAGGCACTAAGTAAACCACACCTACATATGCAAACTAAGAGTTATTTTAAGCTCAAATTGCATATAAATCAAATAAACTACCACATATAATTCCTCCCAAATTACTAAAACCCCCAAATTAATCACTATATAAAGCATTGCAAGAGTTAATCTAGCAATGAGAGATGAAAGGACAAAGTTGCTAACCTTTGTGATCACTTGAATGGATGGGGGCCTTCAAATCTTGACAAAATTTGGGCAAAATGTGTGATGAGCTCGAGGGTAAGAGAGGAAGAACAGAGAGGAGGAGAGGGGAAAGGGGGGAGAACAGATCGAGCTGGACGAAGGGTGTATATGTAGGATGACCTATAGTACCGGTTCGTGGCAAGAACCGGTACTAAAGGTGCTGGACGGGCCCCAGTCTGACAACATCCTGCCACCACTCTCTTTAGTACCGGTTCGTGGGACGAACCAGTGCTAAAGGTTCCGCACGAACCGGTACTAAAGAGAGCGGCCCGCCTAGCCGTTGGAACCGGCACTAATGTTCACATTAGTGTTGGCTCAATTTCAAACCGGGACTAATGAGATGCACATTAGACCCTTTTTCTACTAGT
>NC_041393.1:1697957-1707859 GCF_002162155.2 Triticum dicoccoides | reverse complement strand
TTTTCACTTCCTGGCCTCTGCACCAACTAAGGATGCATACGACCATTTTAGTATGAGTAACAAGATAAACATGATCCTCAAACTTTTTTAAATGAGTATCAAGATATTTCTAGATGAGTGATTCCACCACACACCAAGCTTGATCCTTAATAAATGGAAAAACCCCCCGTGCATCACCTGTCAATTCTGGTAATTGAATTCGGGTCGTTCGGCTGCACGACCGCATACCCAACGACTGAGCCAAGGCTCTCTCTGCAAAAAATGGAGATATTTTCACTTCCCAACCTCTGCACCAACTAAGATGCATATGGTCATTTTAGTACGAGTACCAAGATAAACATGACCCTCAAAATTTTTAAATGAGTATCCAGGTATTTCTTGATGCATGGTTCCACCACACACTAAGCTTGGTCCTTAATAAATGGGGGAAATCCCATGTGCATCACCTGTCAATTCTGGGAATTGAAGTCGGGTTGTTAGACTGCACAACTGCATACCAAACGACTGAGTCAAGGCTCTCTCTGCAAAAAAAGGGAGAGATTTTCATTTTCCGGCCTCTGCACCAACTAAGGATGCATACAACCATTTTAGCATGAGTACCAAGATAAATTTGATCCTCGGAATTTTTAAAATGAGTATCAAGATATTTCTTGATGAGTGGTTTCACCACACACCAAGCTTAATCCTCAATACATGAGGGAAAACCCCTGTGTATCACCTGTTAATTCTGGGAGTTAAACTCGGGCCGTTAGACTGCACAACCGCATATCCAACCATCGAGCCAAAGCTCTACTCTTATAGATATTATCCTCTGAGCCAGACCCACTGGAGGCGCTCAATTTAGCCATCTCCAGCGATCCAGGCTCAGGCGAAGCAAAAGAGCGCACGTGGATGGCTCTAGCGATGCAACCTCGTGCGGCCAGATATGTGGTGTACTTGAGGTTGCACGTGGTTTGTTGGTTTAACTCGTAATCTCGCCCACTTATTAGTCACTTCTAATGTGCACAACGGTGTTTCGATACAAGATAAGGTTTACAAAAAAGAAGCACATCGACGATCGTTCCATTCAGGTGATCGACTCATAGTTTGTTCATCAAATGTCTAATTTTGTGTTCATGTTTGGAGCTATATTGTATGAATTTTGCCAAAGTCATCTTGCAGTTTCACATGTCTTTCTTGTTGTACTTTTTCTGTTTCAACGACCGTAGACAAGTGGATTTATATTTCATTCCTCTCGGCCTGCTCTCAGGAGTCCTGCTGCACTAGCGTCACTGTCGGTGTCGTTCCTCTCAGCCTCCTCTCCCGTGTCCTCCTACACTGACGACACCGTCGGCATTGCTTCTCCCGGCCTCTCTCCCACGTCTTACTACACTGGCACCGTCGTCGACGTCGTTCCTTCTGCATCCTCTTCCGCGTCCTACTACACTAGCATTGCAGACGACGTAGTTTCTTCGGCCCCCCTCTCCCACATCCTACTACATAGCCGCCGATGTCTGCGTTGTGGCCTCCTCTTCCGCGTCCTACTACACTGACGCCGCCATGGCATGCGCACTGTATTTATCCTCACCGTCCTATGCCTTGGCGCCCTCCTTCTCGTCCCTTCTCATGGTTTTTCCCTATGGTGACAACGCTAGCAAGTGGTTCGCCATGCTGTCAATGGGATCGCTTGCCGTGACTCCGTTCTCATCGTGTCGGATGTGGTGCCGTGACCGTCGTCCATGATAGTTATCGAGGCACTCTAGTATAAATCCACGTGTCATGTGTAGCTGTTAACTCTTAACCATGTTCAATGTATACAATCAAACACCGCGTAGTGCATCAAGCCCTACCAATGTAGGCCACCAAACGCAAGACAAAAATTGCTTCCTAAATGCAGCCGACCTATTTGCAGCCTACCAAACGATGTGCACAACATAATTTTTACCCTGCATCTGCTTAGTCAGGCCCAATTGAGACAAGTATGCAAAGTAAAAAACAATGGAGGCAATGGAACACCCTCTTGATGTATGGATGGATTAAAGCATAATATAAAACAAGGAGAGACAACACCTCCAAGAGGGCAAGGAATTATAAGTTGCCACACACCACCAGCTTGGAGATCACGTCTTTCCCGATACACAATACAACTTGGCATACCAGTCAAACCATAATATATTTCTCGATACACAATACATGGACCATGAAGATTCGATTATTACAACAATGCGAGGCATAGGCAGGCACATCTCGTGTGGCAACTCATGTACCTTATTTATCGAATAGTATCTCATGGCCTAGGATAGTAGCAGAAAAACAAACTACAAAGGCTGAACATAATCTCATCTCAACTCCTCAGATAGTTGAGAAGTTCAAGAGGAGGCAATATGTGTATATAAGGGCTTAATTATATATAAAATTAAGCTCCTGATACAACTTTGTTATTCCCAACTACGATATGGTTCATCCCAGATACGACATTGTTGCTCCCAGATACGACATTGTTACTCCCAGATACGACATGGTTGATCCCAGATACGCCATTGTTGAACCCAGATACGACACTGCTACTCCCAGTTACACCATGCCTGCTCCCAGATACAACATGCTTGCTCCCAGATACGACGTGGTTGTTCCCGGATACGGTGTTGTGATTCCCATATACCGCATGGTTGTTCCCAGATACGGTGTTTTCATCCCCAAATATGACAGTATTATCGTTTCCGGATACAACATTGTTTCTCCCGGATCTCACAACATTGTTGGTCCCTGTTATGACATTTGGGAGCTCGTTAAGTCGTCGTCCCAGTGTGCTTCTATTATGCTTCACATACAATGGCATGTTAGTGAAAGTCATGCCCTCTGAATGCCCAGCGGTGGCGAGGCCCTTTAGTCGTGCCAAACTCTTAGGTACCTCGCCAACCAATGAATTATTTGAGAGATCCAAGTAGGAAAGGTGGTGCAGCTCACCAATCCACGATGGAATGGTGCCGACCAATTGGTTGCGAGACAAATCAAGCACCTCCATTTTCTTGCATTGAGACAACCATTCCGGAACCCTGCCCTTGAGAGCACAATCACCAAGGACCAGCACCTCGAGGCTCTTGAACCCACCAATAATACTATCGCCGGGTAGCTCTTCACCACCAAAATTCTTGGTGAGAATCAACGTGGTGAGGTTCTGGCACCCACGCAACATGGTGAGCACCCCTGAGATGTTGTGAAAGTTGTTGGAGCCGAGGTCGAGTTCCTCAAGCTGCGTAAGGCCTGCAAGAGAGGTTCCTGGGATGGGTCCCCCGAGGCCTCGCCTGGGGAGGCGTAGCACCGTGACACGGCCGCTAGCGGCGTCACAGCCCACGCCTTCCCAGCTGCAGCATGTGGCGCCGGACCACGTGGCACGGAGGAGGACACCCCCACCGTTGAGGCTCCCGGCAAAGTCCAGCAGCGCACGGAGGTCGTCGGGGTGGCACGAAGTCGCGCGCGCCTCCGGCAGGAGAACCGCCAAAAGGAGGAAGAACATGAGGTAACATTTGGCCATGGGATTCATTCTGCTCGATTGATTGGCAAGTGCTCACTCTTGGTGTACAAACTACTTGGGTGGTACATGGTGTCTTATAGTGTGTGGCGTTGCAAGTGGTAGTGAGTGGCCAGGCCACGTACTACAAGTAAGTGGCTGATCGAGTGAAATTCGTGGGTGGCTTATATTTTACTTGTCGTGGCCCATTCATGTTTGTCTCTTCGTATCTTAAGCTGGCCAACTACTGACGCAAGGATTTGTCTTTGTCTAAGCTAGCGTCTCACCTTTGTCCAAAATTGAAACTATTAAAAATGAATAGATTGAAAGTTTCTAGAGAAAAAGAAACTAAAGCTAAGTCCACCGGGAATTACCAGCCGATCTGGTTCATTTCTCCGTTCGATTGTGGCTATCCAGCGTACGCGTAGTGTCTAATTTTTTTCCCTTTTTTTTGCAAGAAAATTTCTGATCTATTCATCTTCAATCATGGCAGTACAACGAATACCAGAAATAATAAAAATTACATCTAGATCCATAGACCACCTAGCGACGACTACCAGCACTGAAGCGAGCCGAAGGCACGCCGCCGTCATCGCCCCTCCATCGCCAGAGTCGGGCACAACTTGTTGTAGTAGACAGTCGGGAAGTCGTCGTGCTAAGACCCCGTAGGACCAGCGCACCAGAACAGCAACCGTCGCAGATGAAGAATAACGTAGATCAGAAAGATCCAATCCGAAGACACGCGAATGTAGACGAACAACGACGAGATCCGAGCAAATCCACCAAAGATAGATCCACCGGAGACACACCTCCACACGCCCACCAACGGTGCTAGACGCGCCGCCGGAACAGGGACTAGGCGGGGAGACCTTTATTCCATCTTCAGGGAGCCGCCGCCGTCTCGTCTTCCTGAGCAGGACACAAACCCTAGCAAAACTGAAAAAAACGACTAAAAACGGAGCCCTCCCGCCGGCCCTTGCCGAGATCCACCGCGCCCCCATGGCCCTAGGGCCACCGGAGAGAAGGTGGACCTACGGCGGCAACGGCGGGAGGCAGAAACCCTAACTTTTTTGTGGAGGAAGGAGGAGGCAGAAAGTTTAATTTTTTTTTCCGTTTGACTGGACTGGACTTAGGCTTTTGTTTGTCTTGTTTTTTTCTTGCCTCACAGGATTAAAACTAGCTTGGTCCAAATTTGTCCAAGCGTCTCACCTTCTTCCAAATTGAAACTATTAATGAAAAAAAGTGCGACAGATGATGAATATATTAAAATTTTCTAAAAAATACAAGGGCATTTCCAATGCAGGCATGTAAATTGAGAAAACATAGTGTCAAATATATCTTGTCCACAAATTCTTATTAGGATTCTACAAACAATTAAATAAGATTTTCACTTTATGATATTATGCTTTTGTGAAGGTTGTGTCATAGACTAGTATCATATGGATGATACTAGTTTATAATACCACCCATTACATGTTATCATACACTAGTATCATGCATATGATACTAGTGTGATACTATGCACAATATTCGATATTATTCATTCTTGAATTTTTTTATACCTAGTAGATAAATTTGTGTTCGAACTTGGAATTTACCATGTCTATAGAAAGGCATCTCTTCGGCATACTGTATTTTCTTGAGAATTTTTTGGAACTTCAAAAGATAGTTTAACCGTGGTTTTCACCGTTTCCAGCAAATATTTCTCTCGACGTGACCGGCGGTGTTATACTTAACAATTTGCATCCGAGCAGAGGAGGACATATACAGGATATCCCCCTTAAGAGGGTATCCTCCGCTGGTGTTGCTTTACGTAATGTTGTTTTCCAGCTTGAGGGTGTGACCAGAGACTCATGGACAGTCATGAAAACGATTTGGAACAACACTTTCCAGTGTTGCAGCAGTGCGGTTTCCAGTGTTGCAGCAGCACCACCACCAACTTGTTCCAAACAGCTTTGCGGCACCACCATGCATCTTGTTAAGGCCGGCTGATCCTAACGCTACACGCACGTCCCTTAGCGTGTTGGCAAAGATGGCCACACAGCTGTCCCTGGTGCGGTGCATGATGCGACAGGCGTGGCTCCGACCTACTGTTTGTGGCTGCTGCTGTGGAGGCAGGATTTGTCCGCAATGACTCCAATGGAGATTGATATTGTTGGGCGTTGTATCCACTCATTGTTTACTATGTACATACTTGTGAGAAGAACAATGATGGAAAGCGTGTAGGGCAGTGCATGGCATGAAATGATAGAGGTATGTATGGTAGGTCGGCATGGATTTGCAGCAAAGCATAACCCTGGGAAGAGGACATGCGTTCTTTGCCTATGTGTAAGTAAAGTCTTGTGAGTCGTTTGAGTAGCATGCAGAGGAAGGGACACATCTCCTTTTCCTTTTACATACATACATACATACATACATACATACATACACACATACACACATACATACACACATACATACATACATACATACATACATACATGTCATTCAAGCTATTAAAATTCTTGACACATCAGTTTTGCTCTGAATATAAGAGTCTCTTTATTTATTCTTTATCATATATGCGAGTACATCTTGTGTCAACAAGGACATACGAACGCTGCAGCGCACACTTATGCTATGATGTGTGCAGCCATTAACCTCAGGTTACGACTTTGTTGTGCCCAGTTACGAAATGGTTCTTCCCGGACACAGTATTGTGGCTCCCAGATACAACATTTTTACTACCAGATACGATATTTTTGCTCCCACCTACGTCATTGTGGGTCCCAGATACGATATTGTGTTTCCCAATCACGACATGGTGGCTCCCAGACGCGGCATGGTTGCTCCCAGATACGACATGGTTATCCCCAGTTACGACATGGTTATTCCCATATACGACCTGGTAGCTCCCGGATACGGCGTTGTCATTCCCAAATATGATAGTGTTGTCATTCCCGGCCATAACATTGTTGCTCCCAGATCTGACAACATTGTTGGTCCCAGCTATGACATTTGGGGCATGCTTACGTTGTCGGTGAAGTCTGCTTCTTCCGCTACGCTTCAAATACAATGACATGTTAGTGAAATCAATATCCCGTGTACATCCAGTGGTGTTGATGCCCTTAGAACTCTTGGGTACCTCGCCAACCAATGTATTGTTGGAGAGATCCAAGTAGCAAAGGTGGTCAAGCCTACCAATCCACGAGGGGATAGTGCCGACCAATTGGTTACGGGACAGGTCAAGCACCTCCATTTTCTTGCACTGAGACAACCATTTCGGAACCCTACCCCTGAGAGCAGAATCACCAAGGTCCAGCACCACGAGGCTCTTGAAGCCACCAATAATACCATCGCCGGGTAGCTCCTTCCCGTCGAAATTCCTAGTGAGGATCAGTGTGGTGAGGTTCTGGCACTCACGCAACACGATGATCGCCCCTAAGATGTTGTGCAAGCTGTTGTAGCCGAGGTCGAGCTCCTCCAGCCGCGCAAGGCCCGCGAGGGAGGCTCCTGGGATGGGCCCCACAAGGCCGCGCCCAGGAAGGCGCAGCGCCGTGACACGGCCGGTCGCACCGTCACATCCCACGCCATCCCACCCACAACACATGGCGCCGGACCACGCGGCGCGTAGGAGGACTCCACCTCTACTGAGAAGCCCCGCAGCGCGCGGAGGTCGTCGGGGTGGCACGAAGCCGCACGCGCCTCGGGCAAGAGAAGAGCCAAGAGGAGGAAGAGCAGCAGGTGGCATTTGGCCATGGGATTCATTCAGGTCGAGTGAGTGATTTCCCTTGGTGGTGTAGGAACTGCTTGGGTGTTGCATGGTTATTTATAGTACAACAAGTACGTTTTTTTGCGGGATAACAGCATGTACGTTGTTGCAAGTAGTAGCAGAGTGAGTGGCCACCGTACGCCACGTACACCAAATTTTGATTTGATTTGATTTTGGTGCTAGAGTGATCTTTCACTTTACTTCCCATCAAGGAAAAAAACTTATACTTTACCTGTCGACAAAGAGCACCTGGCTTGTAGTGCTCATGCTTCTTGTATTGTTTCTTTCTTTTGCATTGCTGGGATAAAATAAAATAATGCTTGTCGACACTAGCTTGTCAAACAAACTTTGTGGAAGCGCCTTGTTTTTAATTAGCCTCCTTAATCGCAACACAAGCTTGCTACTCTATATATCTATATGCCATTATGCTAGTTAGGTTGAGATTCCATTTGAATATTCCCCTAAATTCCTTGACTGGATGTGATCTCATCTTAATTTTCTCTAACGAAGTGGAAATCTATCTCAATATATGTCGAAGTGATAGAAGCAAGAGGAGGAAGATTCAACATTCAAAAACAAGGGAATGGAGTTCCTGTGGTTAATTTTCTCTAACAAAGAGGAAATCTATCTCTATATACTAAGTTGAATGTTATGTTGAGGATAGAATCAAGAGGAGGAAGATTTCAATATTCAAAAACAAGGACAGCGTCATTTTTTGTTGTTGCTGTTAGCCGTTTTATGTTTACTTTTTGCAGCATAATGCTTTTTATGCTTTTGCTGTTCCGTTGACTCTTTTTCTTGATAGTGGAACCCTATCATATCCTTTTCTGGCATGCACTCTTGAATCATCATACCAAAGACCTGGGGTTGGTTTTTCTGCACTGTAAAAATACATTTTCAAGTACTGGTAATAAATAATATGGTTAATTATTTAATGAACAAACCTAAAAAAGAGTGCCAGGCTCATCTGCGCCCAACCAGAAAAAATTTGAAAAAAATACTAGAACAATTCAAAAAAAATCCATTTTTTTTTCTATGGTAGACAATTTATTGCGTGAGGTTCCTCCAAATATTAGCTCATTTGGACATCTGAGTAGCTCTCAGCAAAAAAGACAAATTGAGTCAAAACAGTACTTGAACAGCAAACTGTTTTACAGACCCTGAATTTGTCTTTTTTGCCGAGAGTTGCTCAGTTGTCCAAATCATTTGAAAGTTGGGTCGGACCTCACCACCAAATTGTCTACCATGATTTTTTTTGGAATTTTTTGAATTTTTCTAGTATTTGTTTTGAATTTTTGATTCAACACGGGTGCAGATGAGCCCGGGCTCAGAAAAGGATTTTTGGGCATACATCACATATGCTTTGCATTTTGCTAGTAACATCGGTGTCCCGCCTCAGCAACATTAGTGAAAAAAGCTTTTTTTTCGTTTGGCTAATGGATAGACATACAAACATACATTTGCCATTACCCTCTCATTTTTTTTCCTTTGACAACAGTAACATAAGTAATACACGGAAAGGTTTTCTTCCCTTCATAAAAAGGATTTTCTTCTACTTTTGAGCAGAAAGAAAGTAGTATCTACTTACACTTGGAAACCCAAGAAAAATACACATATTTCCGGTTGGTTGGCCCATATCTGAAACTTCAAGGTTTTGAAACAACAAACATACAATAACTGCAAATGCTCTGCATCCAAATTTAGAATTTACATACAACAAGAAGGAAGCACAACAAGAAGCTGCCACAATTGTGTGACATGTCGTGTCTGTGTCATGCTAGGCTTTCATTCCCTGCATCATCTACCTCTGGTCTCGTAAGTAACCCTAAAAATGCACAAGTATTAGCGAAAGGAGTTCATTAACTTTCTAAGGTACTTGGCGTGAGCTCTGAAGTTTAGTGCACCAGCACAAGCCTTCTTTCCGTCCAAGTTCCCATTAACATTGTTCAATATCTCAAATGAAACAAAAGCACAATTTCAGATCTACTTTCAGTATATAACAAATCTTACTTCAATTTTAATAGTCGATTTGCAGTGTTTCATTTTTTGCTTACTATATATGGATAATCATAAAAACAATAAACAAGGAAAAAGCTTACCCTAATAATGTCATGTAATCCTCAGGCTTCCTGCAGCAGCTTAATGACTGTTCTCTTTCCATACACTAGCAGCCAGGAAAACTGACTGGTTGATTTTACTCTTGGTTTGTACCCTTGATCACTTGTGTCAGTTGGAGGAATGGACTCTTCATATGTGGAGTACATGTCAGGATCATATTCTAGAGCCCACATCATCTGTAGATAACAAACATGATCCATTGATCAGTGTAACAGTGTTCACCAACCAAGCGCTTAATCTGCAAAGCAGAGGTCAACGACCAAGCTGTCTATTTGCAGAGCTGAGTTAGGTGGCCTTTGTTTGAGCTTCGGCTACTCATTCTGGGATTCTACTCCTCTAAAAATCTGAATCGCAGCCAAATAACCAGCTACCCACCAATAGATTCTAGGAATTGATTCTAAAAATACATTGCGAGGCGTCCCGAACCGAGTGCCACTTACCCCATCACTCATCAACATCTGTCATATTCAGTTTTGCCCTCGCATCCCCTCGTCGCTAGCCCCCCAGCCGCCTCAATCCCATCTCTCCTTCCCCTCTGTCGCC
>NC_041393.1:1676175-1697736 GCF_002162155.2 Triticum dicoccoides | reverse complement strand
TGGCGGCGCGGTATGTGTCGTCTTTGTCTTCCATTGTCTTCTCCAGAGGTATCTGGATATCGAGGCGTCGGTACACGGATAAGGGCGGGTGGTACAAATGGCGCAACCTAGGAGTCTGTGTAATTTTTTTTGTTTCTGATATGTCTTGTAACATAGGGTTAGTGGCTATCTAGGGAGTTACTGTCGCGAGGTATACAGCCTAAGGGTTTGCTTTCCGCTTTGTTTCTAGATCGAGGTTGTTCGGGGCACCATCGTCTACCACTTCCTGACCTCCTGCTCTTACCGCCGCCCCCAGGGTCGATCTGCGCTGCCCCAACCACTCGGCCCCTCTACTGCATCCAAGCCCTCACATGCGTCGTTCCTGCTGAAGGCCAGCACCTTCCTTGCCGCCCCTAGTAGATCAACGAACTGACTTCTGTGTCTCTCGGGAGGGGTGACCCGGGAGATCCAATCGCCGCCGCCAGGTCTCCCTTCTCATAGAAGCCGCACGCACTGCCGTCGCCGCCGGCACTTGCCGCGGTGGCGGCGGGGCTTGCCCCTTGGACGCAGCGCTCCCTCCCAGTGGTGCGCTCCTCTCTCATGGCGGCTTGTTCCTGCAACGATGGATCCATCTTGCTTGTTGGTCTTGGTTTGCAATCCGTTCATGGGTGGTGGCTGCATGGCGACGTACAGGGCGCTCAGCGGCCGGAGGCTCAAGCACAAGTGGCCTCCGGTTGTGGCCTACGGTGGGTCTCGTTGTCACGGACTTGTGTACGTGGGTTGTTTCTGGCATCCAGCTCTGGTCGACGAAACCGAACAAGGCTTTTCGGCGAGGTGGTACTCTGCGGTGATGTACTCCACCATCGGTGTTGGTCTTTACCACTCTGGCCTGGCGGCCTCTTCAGCGAGGTGGTCGTACTCGGCGGCGATGTACTCTACCATCGGTGTTGCTCTTTACCACTCCGGCCGTGGCAGCGGCCTCGCTGCGGATTACATTGGCTACTGAAAGGTCTTCGTGAGTGATCCTCTTCAGACCCAATGGTTGACTTCAATGGTGAGATGCAAACTATCGACGACAACTTGATGCGGAGGGATGGCTGTGTAGCCGTGGCGGTACACACGCATGTAGCTACTGGGTAGTGGCCAGATTGTCCTGGTAGGTGGCTCGGCTGGGGAGTCCGAATGAGTTTCGGCTTCCGGCTTTTGATGTTAGGCTTAGGTGAGTGGTCTGGGTAGTGGCCCAGCTAGCACCCCTTCATCATATTGGATAGGAGTAGCGGCATATGTTGCCAAGATGGTGGATTCAAACACATTGTTGTAATACTTTGTACGGTCCTCGTGAATAATCAATAAAGTGGCTGTATGCATCTCCCAGATGCAGAGGCCGGGGGTCATCCTCCTTTTCTAAAAAAAAAGCTACTGGGATTGCGAAAATATGATGGTGACAGCACAAAAGTGGCATCAATGATGGTGCCACTCGAGCACCCGGTCTCGAGCGCCGAGGTTAGGTCTGTTTATATCTGGCAATGACGATGTTTTTATGTCGTTATTTTGTTGAAGGCATTGCTCGGATATGTTCGCACTGGTTCTTTAGGGTGAAAACCTAGATTCTAGCCTTGGGTGGTTGGATCTGGTGACGGCGGCGATTGAGTGTTGCTCTCTTCCCCGAAGGCATTGCTGTTGAAGAACATCATCAGCCATGTGGTGTCAAGAGATTGTTGGTGCAGATATGGTCATGGTTGTAGTTTGCCGATCATGGATTTGATCTTTTTTCTTTTTCTTGCTAGAGCATAACTTTGGTCTTATATGACTTTGCTATTTGGCGACGTGTTTGTGTGTGTGTATTGATTTTGGATGTGTGAATCTTAGCTAATCAGAGGCCGGGTGTGTGCTGTTTGTGTTTGTATCTTCTTGATGCTTCATTTTAAGCTAACAAAATTCACCCTTTAGCGGACTAGATCAACATCAACAGCGGGCGCTGCCTCGCAGATGGACAACAATAGTCTACACAACTTACGTACGAGTCACGGTTCAAAACTCACCTTACATTTACAGTTCAAATGTAAACATACTAGCTGGCAGAGGCACGGCGGCACGCCGCGCCCGAGCTCAAGCCCGTCATTAGCAATATGTTATTTTGCTCATATTTGTTATTGATAGTTTATCATGTTTTGTTAAGCGAAGCAAGATAATATAGTAGATAATGTGGATCATTTAGTCGATTACATGACTTGGTGGCATAAAAAGGGTGAAAAGGGCATCAATATACATCAACAACAAAGCATGATCCCCAAGTAGACAGTTCTTTCAATAGAAGTTAGCTTGATGTACTCATAAAGATAACACGACGGTTAGGGGGAGAGATGCCTCTCTATACTTGTAAGAAAACTTATATGACATTGAACCCTTATAGGCTAACACATATTGCTTACATCAATAGAACGGAAATACGCTTGCAACAATACGTCAAGGAAGTTACAAATTAGTTCGCACCATGTGCCATCCGTTAATGCATAATCCAACTTAAAGCTAGCTGAGAAGAACTGAAATAAGCATATGTAGCGCTTCGAATCTCTCACAAAGATACATGTTCAGCAAAACATTAGTGCCAAAATTTCGAAGTTCAAAGATAACCAAGTGAGTTTTTAGGATTACCAACTACTGGGCTTCTTTGTAGGCTTGCAGCGGCGTCTTCAGTATTAGCCGAGATAGTTATCA
Organism: Triticum dicoccoides; assembly: GCF_002162155.2. Classification (NCBI taxonomy): domain Eukaryota; kingdom Viridiplantae; phylum Streptophyta; class Magnoliopsida; order Poales; family Poaceae; genus Triticum; species Triticum dicoccoides. Next base: position 1,695,039 of record NC_041393.1, on the reverse strand, counting down.
CACTGGATACATGCTACACAAGAGTGATCAAAGGTAGCTGCCGGCGAGACATGCCACAAAATCACGAAAACGGGTTGTCAAGACTACTTGCAATATTAACCGGATCCAACTTTTGATATTTTTCTTTGCTGACAACAACTGGCTACAAGGCATCGAGAGATGTGTCTTGCCTGCATCCGGAGATTCTACTGGTCTAATGACACAACTTTTCTTGGCTTGATGAAGAACTAATATGAAGTACCTCCTAATAATGTTCCGCTCATGCATTATAAAAAGGAGCTAGCAATGAATATAGGTTTTATGTGTGGATTGGGAGGGGGGCTTGCCCATATTTAGCAAATAAGAAAGTTATCATAAAAGGGGGACATCGCCCTCATAAATGGAGTACTATCGCCCTCATAAAGTTGTCAGGTAGTTGAGTGCATGCATGCTCTTCCTCGCCACGTCGAAACGAAGTGACGCCTAGCTTGGGGATGACCGTGTTACCTAAGCTGATGTTGACCTTGATGTTCGAGAAGGAGACAACCACCCGGAGGTTGCCGTTCTCCGCGAGGAACCCGAGAGAGAGCCAGATGTCCCACAGCCCGCCTAGTTGCCGGTCATAGGTAAGCTCCTCCAGGCCCGCTGACTGGATGGAGAGGAAGGGTGATGTCCGGTGTAGCCCGAGTTTCAACACCAGCAAGGTGATCGCACCCATCAAGATTAGGGCCACCAGGATGGTGAGGAGCACCACAATGATCCACTAGCAGATGGTGGATCTCTCTTCGAGCCGGTGCCAACACAAGTACCACAAAAGGTAGCTGAACATTGAACTTTGGAGGAGCTCAATGTTGTGGAGAGGCCCAACGACACAACTCGCTATGCATGATGAACGATCTAGAAATTAAATATAGGTTTATGTGTGTATGTGGGGTGGGGGGGGGGGCATGTGCCCTCCTGGCCCATATGTAGCAGCTATGAAAATTATCACAAAGGGTGGCATTGCTCTCATGGAATGGAGTAGATATGGCTTCTAACAATGTGCTCTCCTTCACCACCTCAAATCTGGTGGAGAACACATCAGAATCACGCCCAAGAGACAAGGCAAGCACGCAGCAAGCCCACGCAAGAAGCCTAGGCATAGCTTGCAAGGCCACGCCATGCATGCGTTGGATGATAGGGCATGCTGTTGCCTTATCTAGTTGCGCCCTAGTGTTATTTGACGATATTTTAGTCTACAATGCCTCTTGAAGATCACACAGTCCACTTGCAATTAGTGCTTGATTTGTTAAGAAGAGATCAATGGGAATTCAAACGCTCAAAGTGCTCTTTCGCTCAACGCCAGTTATCCTATTTGAGCCATACTATCAGCCAGCATGGGGTTGCCACTGAAACCCAAAAAATTAAGAACATTGCCAACTGGTTTTCTCAGCAATCTTTCAAAGAAGTCCACAGCTTCTTAGGTTTGGCTGGCTATTACAGACGCTTCGCTCGCTATTTCGCCATCATTGCAAAGCCACCAAGCTCTCGATCGCTGGGATTCTCAAGGAGCTTACATATATTGATGGCGGCAGAGCTCTCGAGTATGGACTGACTAATGTTGTTGTACTCTAGTACTGTTGTGATTCAGAAAGGAATTAAACGCCATGGTTCGTCTTCCCGAGGCCACTCAGATTGATTATTTCAACTGAACCATTTATTTGGTTATGCTTCATTCTTCCATGTATGTTATTATTTATTGTGTTACTGCTTTTAGTTTTTGTACTTGGTAAACGTGGCTATTTCCTTCAGGTTACACACAATGCACATCCTGGGCTTGCGTGTGCAAAATACTACCCACATGAGGATGTGCTGCCTCAGCATCACCGATCCCTGGTCAATTGCTTCATGATGCTGCAGGTGACTCTCTGGACGGACATGATCAATAATATTACGCTTGACACTCTTCGTGCGTCCCTTGTTATCTTTAGCTACATATATAAGTATATAATTTATCCATGATGAATTGGGAGCATTCATTTCTAATGTTTTGTAGAGTCATTTGTAAGGTTCTCGATGTTCCATGGAGATCTTTGTTACCCTGATAAGAGGGTATATGTTGCTCTGTAATGGTCGTTACTGAACAATGCTTCGGGATGTTGATGCATGATACCATGGCTCGCGCCCATGGAACGGAATGGAAGGCAATACATCTCACTCTCCAACTATTGTCTTAAGCTACAAATATTATTTTCATATGCAGAATTGGCAGCTAGCCATTTATAAGCTAGGTTTTGTAAAGTCATTCATAAGCTGGTTCTCAATGTTTCCTGAGATGTTTATTTCCATGGATATGCAGTTATGTTCTAGTTTCAATTCTTTCTGGTTCCAATTCACAAACATTGTTCTTGATTCGTTGGAACTGATTTGATGATAGATCTTTCCTCAAGCAGGTACAACACCCTTGGTGACTAATCACATGTTAACCCGTTCAGTGTTGAGCCCAGAAGAAACTGATATCGCCGGACTGCTCAGGCCGGTTGGCATTGAGCACCTTATACACAGAACTTTAGCAGTAGCGTGGGTCAAAAAAGCATGCTGGTTCTAAGTAGTAGTAGCGCGCCAGAGGAAACCGCGCTGCAGATAAAGATCTAGCAGTAGCGCGTCTGGCTGTAAACACGTTACTACTAAAATTCCCACGGCTTAGCCGATAGGCTACACATAGTAGTAGCGACCTATGACGAACCGCGCTACCGCTACTTTATTTGTAGCAGCGCGTTTTAATATAAACTCGCTACTGCTAAAGGTTATAAAATTAAATGGAAAGGAAATAGAAAGGTAATTGAAAATGAAAGAAATAGAATAAGGTGAAAGGAAAAAAATAAAATGTGAAGAAAACTAAATGAAAAAGGGGAAAAAGAGAAAGGAGTAGCAGTAGCGTGTATAACAGAACGCGCTGTAGCTAAGATAGCAGCAACGCTTTTCCTGAAACGCGCTACTGCTACTTCTGACTTAACCACGGGGTTCGTCCTTCCCCACGCGGCCACTTCCCCCAAATCCAACTCTCTCCACTCTCGCCGCCACTGTCGCCCGTCGGCCGCCGCGCGCTCTCCGCACCCTCTACGCCGCCCCGACCCCAGATTCAACGCCGCCTCGAACCCGACCTCAACGCCGCCCCGGACGCCGCCCCCGACCCCGACCTCGACGCCGCCATCCGCCACGCGCCCGAGCCCCGACCCTGACCTCGACGCCGCCCTGCCCCTCCCTCGTCGCAGGCACCCGAGGTGAGCACGCCCGCTCCTCCCTCTCCCCTACCTCTGCCTAGGGTTTCTTTATATTTTAGTTGCATCAAATTAGTTATGGTTCATGTAAGAGAGGAAACAAATCGGATGCGGATGCGGCTCAAATGAGTTAGGGTTCATGTAAGGGTGAAAACGAATCAAATTTTTAAGATGAATCATAAAACGAGTAAAATTTGACCACTTATTTCACTTTATAGTTGGATAATTGAAATATCCGCTACCACTTTCCACCCCTATAGGTTCATCAAATTAGATAGTAATTAGGGCAGTAGTTCCTAGGTGCTAATTAGTTAGTAAGAACTAGGTACTAATTAGGTACTAGAATATTTTTATTTATAGTAAGTTTATTTTTAGTAAGAACTAGTTGAATTAATAGAACTAGTTAGTAAGAACTTGTTGCTATTTTTTAGTTAAAGCAATTTTTCCCGCCTCGACGTGGACGATGCCTATCCCGCATCCTTGTTGTTGAGTCGGCGGAGGATGACACCTGCTTGACCAGATCGGTCATGTCCGGGACTGGACTCCGCCGGGGTGGTACTGGGAGGCGCTACCTACCGGGAGGCGCAGGTTGGTGAGGAGCTAGCCTGTCGTTGACCCGAACCTTCTTTGGTGGCGGTCGCGTGGGCCAGTGACGATCCAGAGGCTCGAGGACTCCGCGGAGGTGGTGCGTCACCGTGTCAGTGAGGAGGACGCGCACGTCCGTCGCTACTTGTTTGCGTTGGAGCACAAGTCGTTCTCCAATACCTGACAGGTTCTCCGGGGATCTCACTGGAGCTATGATCCCGTGATGGTTCCTTCTCTGTGGATGTCCACCGCCCGTGCCGATACCCGTCGTGTGCTAGGGTTTTAGTTGTATTAGTGATGTTATATGTATGACACTATTCATGATGTATTAGTGATAATATTCGACGATGTATGGACGCATGAGATGATTTACTTTTGCTTATTGAATGCATGCTAATTTGAGTCCTATAAGATATTTTGAAATGTATATCTTGTGTTGCTCAATATCCAAGTGGCCGGTCATGTTTGCAGGTTACACCTCCGAGTGGCCTATGTTTTTCCTGAGTGTTGATTCATTTCTGTTCCGGCAAATTTCAGGCGCTCGATATGTCCTATTTTAGCAAAGGTCATGCCGGATTTTTCCGTGAATTTTGGCATGACTTGTGCCAGAATATGTAGGAAATATCGAGTGCCCCGGATTTGTGTGTTGAGTATCCTGGTAGTTGTCTTCGATCGATTTTCAATTAATGTTTTAACTATGAACATAAGAAATGTCTGACGACGAAAAGGATTTCGATATTTGCAAATACTGCGAAGACGACCGCGGCCTATGCGACGGAATCTTCCTAGATGATGATAGGCGCTTCAGCATCAAGCTGGACGAGAACTTCGAAGTGGATACAGTAAGTCAGAACGACAAGTCTTTTTTCGTAATTAAGCATGACATCTGCTTCATTTGCTTCAACTTATTTTTTTTACTATTCTACTAGCGTATCCCCTGCCATGCAAGAGTTTTTGTATTGGATAAGATAGGTTTCAGTCATATTATGGTGGAAAAGAAAGTTTACTTGAAGACCGAGCATGGTTATATTTTCCATGCAAAATTATACAATTCAGACGACTACACCTATTTTGGATGCAAAACATGGCGAGCACTATGCAAGATTTATGCATTTGAGCCTGATATGGTTATCACCTTTGATATTCGTCCGGAAGATGATATTGAAGGTAATACCGACATCTGGGTCGATGTGCAGACGCCTCCAGTTATACCATTATATAAGTTTCTCAACCATATTTATGTTTTTGATATTGTTTATTCAAAAATAGTTGACAACTAATTTGTATTGTCAGCTTATTTCGGTGCAAGCAAACATGTCCAGCGCTTGGTAGACATGACCGTATACTGTCCTGGGGCTGAACTCAACTGCGAGGAGCTCAGTCATTATGTTTCATGGCTTGAGGATCTTGATACTGTCAAGACAAATTTTCTTCCTGCATTTAGAAATGTTAGTACTGAAAATGTGCGACCAATAGTATTCGTAATGAACTACGGTCACATCTATTTAGGAAGGGTGGTAAGATTTTTACTATTTGTGCTCAGTGCATCTTTTCCATACATTATTTTTGAAGCTAAACTTCATTGCTAAATATGTTACCATACGATGTTCTTCAACAGGGACTCCCGATGAATGTTGTGCCTTATGAGATCGAGACTAAAAGTACCATGAGTATTATCAGCTTACGGCCAAGATATCCTACAGATTACTTTAGTGCATTCAAGATTAGCGACGAATGCTTAATAGTGCAAGACTGGACCAAATATGTGATGGGGGAGCGCAGAGAAGTACTAGGGGGCAGCAAACAGATGCGCTACCCACGATTAGGAGACAGGTTCATCTGCATGCTCCAGCTTGATCAAGGAGGAGAGCTATACATGTTTTATGTTATTTTACCTAAGAGAGAGCAGCAGGAGTGATTAGCTAGCTAGAAATGAGTTTGAGGATGATGATGTGCTACACTATTACTATGATGATAAAATAGCTAGTGTTGGTGGTAATGACTATGATGATTGTTATTAGCTAGTGTTAGTGGTGATTAAATAAATACTGTTGGTGGTAATGACTATGATGATGATTAAATAGCTTGTGCTGGCGGATTAGATTCAAGTGGAGGCAACATGTGGTGCACATCGAAAGTACTACTAGTCCAAACTAGATCAAGTTTGGATTAGTAGTATACTTTTGACATGCACCACATATTGCCTCCACTTGAACCTAATCCACCTTCATTTGACACACTGTTATGGATATAATGATGTAAACCTCATAACTGGTATTGTACCAATATTTGTACGATGGCGCATAAATACACTAAAAAAAGAATGCTAGTAGCGATGGACAGAAAACACGCTGCAAGTAGTTACCTTAGCAGTAGTGTGGTACTGAACAAACACTGCAACTATTTGTCCTAGCAGTAGCGCGTGCGCGCACGCGTTACTGCTAAGCAATAGCTGTAGCGCCTTATTAGTAGCGCGCCTACCCGCGCTACTAGTGAGCACAAAACCAGCACTACTGCTAGGGTTTTCCCTAGTAGTGATATGTTGCTCTGTAATGGTCGTTACTGGACGATGCTTCGGGATGTTGATGAATGATACCATGGCTCGCGCCCATGGAACGGAATGAAAGGCAATACATCTCACTCTCCAACTATTGTCTTAAGCTACAAATATTATTTTCCTATGCAGAATTGGCAGCTAGCCATTTATAAGCTAGGTTTTGTAAAGTCATTCATAAGCTGGTTCTCAATGTTTCGTGAGATGTTTATTTTCATGGATATGCAGTTATGTTCTAGTTTCAATTCTTTCTGGTTCCAATTCACAAACATTGTTCTTGATTCGTTGGAACTGATTTGATGATAGATCTTTCCTCAAGCAGGTACAACACCCTTGGTGACTAATCACATGTTAACCCGTTCAGTGTTGAGCCCAGAAGAAACTGATATCGCCGGACTGCTCAGGCCGGTTGGCATTGAGCCCGCTAGGTAGAGTAAAGACTGAAAAAAAGGAGAAGTGGAGTTGGGAGCTCATATTGGACGCATTTTGCATCATACAGATATGCGCGCTGCTAACTAGCGGAGCAAACGAGCTTTGGTGGTAGTTGGTACCTCGGTATCTTAAGAATGATCAACAATGTTAGCTTCTGAAAGTTTTTTGAAATTTCAAATGCGATTGATTTTAGAAAAAAAAGGGGGAAATTGAAACTTGTTTTTTTTGCATATTTTTGAACAATGTTTAGAAACTTGAACATTTCAAGAAAACCTAAAAAATATGAAAAATGGGAACAATTTTTTTTGAAATCCAGGAAAAAAATGGAAACACTACTATTTTTGAAAACATGGAAATTATTTCAATTTGTGAAAAAGTTGGGAACAGTGACATTTTTTTACCTTCTGATTTTTTAAAAAAGCACAAACATTTATTAATTCCCGAACATTTTTAAAATTTGTGAAAAAAATAAAACAGGAATGATCTTTGAAGCTTTGAAAAATTTACGAAAAACACATACATTTTTGGAAATCTAATAACCTTTTTTAAAAAAACATGAAAAAGAAAACAAAAGAGAAAATAACAAACAGAAAGAAGACAAAAATGGAGAGAAAAGCAAAAGAAAGAAACAGTAAAAGAAAAAAGAATCGGAAACAGAAAGAAAGAAACGGGTTCAGGAACCTCCTATAATGTTCCCAAAACCGGGATCGCTGAAATGCCTTAATAGGCTGGCCCAGATCAGCGCCCAACTCCTAAATACATCAACAACTGTGATTACACCATACCCCTTAATGATAAAGACAAGATGGTCTTTTTCAAATGTATGCCGTTCACGCTGATATGCGGGACCTGCTAGACACTTGCACCTCCCCGATGCTTGTGGTGTTGTACAGTATGAAATATATAAGGAGACACAATAACGAAATATATATGAAAAAAGTAAAAATATGATTTTTTTTAAATACAGAATAGGCTTTGAAATTATGAATTTTGTTAATACACAAATACTTTCTGAAATATGAATAAAAATAAGAAATATGTACATTTTTTATAATTTTCAAACATCTTTTGAAACATGAACAATTCCCGAACATCTTTTAAAATTTGTTTTTTTAATTGTGGTTTTCTTTGTTTCGTTTTTTTGTTCTGTTTATTTTTCGTCAAAAAATTGTCTTTATTTCTTTTCATTTTATATTCTTCTTTAATTTGTGAGCTTTTTCTTAAATCCTTGCACTTTTCAAATTTATGATCATATTCTTAAATTCTTTCACTTTTTTCCAAATCCACGAACTCTTTTCAAGTTTTACGAACGTTCTTCAAAGCCTGTGATTTTCTGTTTTTTTTTTCAAATTCGTGAACATTTTAGAAATTCATGAAACATTTTCTGTTTTTTTCACTGCCTAGTTGGGCCAAGGACGGAGCGCATTTTTCTTTGATATCTTTTGGTTTTTATTTATTTATTCAATAATTTATTTTTCTCCTTTTGAAATTTATTATTCGTTTTGAAAACTGTTTAAAGATTTGAAATAGTTTTGGTATAGCAATTTTTATGATATATTTTTTCACATTTCAAAACTATTCTAGAATTCCAAAAAAATTCCTTTTTTTGGTAACAAATTTAAGAAATGTTTGCATTTCAAGGAAAGATGATTAAGTTTTTAAAAAGTACGAGATTTGTTTTGTACAACATCAATTGTTGGGAATCTGTTAACAATTTTGGAAAAAGTGTTCAAGTTTATAATGCATACACAATCTGAAATTCTAAAATTGTTGACAAATTTGAAGAAATGGTTAGGGTATAAAAAAATGTTCATGTTGACTGATAATGACGGAAATTTTAATTAAAAAAGTGATCAAATTAGGACCAAATAGATGCTCATGGATGCACCTGTCTAGCATAGTCTAGCATACTTCTCTCAACTCGTCTTTTTTCCGACTATGGATAAATGACCCAAACTTCTTGCAGCATCCTGACACGGACATACGAGGCATCTGTGCTAGGTTTGAACAACTTCCGACACCGTTTGCATGTTGCGATAGGTTTGGTCATTTATCGTCCCTTTTTCAGCAAGAAAATTTCAGAAGGTGCAAAACTTGTCAAAAACCCAAACAACTTTGAGTGATGCCTTGAATTGGACCTGTTATTCTCAAACACATTTTGGAGCATCAATTTTGTTATTTTTTGCCACATTTTACATGAATGTCATCTGGTGATGAAATTTTGGAAGTTATAATTTTTTTTGTTAAAGTTTCACACAAAAAAATCAGAATTTTTTGAATTTGTTTTCAATTTTTTTTTACTCTTCACCCGAGCTCATGTGAGCTCGGGTTCAGAACATCACTTCCGTGTAAAGACTATCTATCAGCAGCATCATTGCGGAGCCCCGGTCTAGTATGTGTTCATCTGGTTTTGTAAAGTCCTTTATATGGTAGGTACTCAATGTTTCATTTAGAATCATGTACATGCTGATGTCATTAGATGTTTCTGTCAGCTATATATGGACTGATTTTTATCGATCCCTTACTGCAAGTTTCATATATAAATTAAGATGATGATCTTAGATACATCCTTTTCCTGGTTCCTGGAGTATTTTCCTTGCTGTATTTCAGCGAACAGAAGAAGAAAATAACCGGAGTATTTTCGTCGGATACATTAACGGCAGCAATCCTTGTCTTTTTCGGTTAAATCTTCTTTCATTGTGGATTGATAATGGCATGTCATGCGTCTTTGGTTTGAGATGAAATGCAAATTGGGCTTTCCATCTCTTCTTTTCTTTCTGAACTCATGTTGAAGCAGCACCTACAACTTTTGTTGTGAGCTGTTTGGTCGGCTTGCTATTCTATGCTTGGTTTCCCGTTGTACTAATTAAGACCAACAGTAGTTTTTTTTTCTGCCGAAAAGGTGGTTGGGTGGTGCCAAGCCCGATAACGTAACGTAACTTTTCTATTTTTTATTTTTATTTTACTTATGCATTTTGAAGAGCATGTTAACATGTTACATAACCTGGTTAAAATAAAAACTACAAAATTTTATGGATGTAAGTTTTAAGTTAGTGTTCTCGTATTTTAGAAAATGTTCATTAAATTTAGAAAAGTAGTGTTTACGTTTTTTTCTTTAAATGTTATTGTAATTTTATAAAAATGTTCATGTATATATATATTAAAAAGATTCATGTATTTTAAAATTATTCATGCATTATCAAATAACGTTCACTTTATCATTAAAAGTATTTAAAAATAAACTTACACATTGTAAGATGATGTTCTCTAAATTAAAATGTTCTACTCCCTTCGATCCAAATTAATTGATGCCTTTGTACTTTAGCCACATCAATTAATTTGGATCAGAGGGAGTAGCTATTTATTTAAAAATATATTTATCACTGTGCATGTGCCTACCATTGTAGAAAAAATGGGCTCTGTTTTTCTTTTTCCGATGAGAGTTGGGCTTTGTTCATTGCAGGGAATTAGTCTACCCGGGACCAAAGAAAAGACAGGGACTCATATGTGACACATTTTGGGTCAAATATACCACAATCGCAGCTATGAACAGTAGTAGTAATAGTAGTAGTAGTAGTAGTAGTAGTAGTAATAGTAGTAGTAGTACTAGTACTAGTAGTAGTAGTAGTAGTAGAAGAAGAAGAAGAAGAAGAAGAAGGAGCCCCCTCACGTGCTTCTCACATTTTTTCGTCTTCCTCTTCCTGTTCAAATATACCATACATGGTCAAATATACCACAATCGCAGCGAACAGGCGGGTAAGTGCATTCACGTGCTTCAGTTATTCTTTTTTTTCATGTACGTACTGTACCGACTCAGTCGACACTGTACCAGCCCAGCGGCAGTGTGGTCACTTGAAGCTCTGTAGCATACCTTTTTTGAATCATTTAAAAACATACATTTTTGCAAAAAGCACGAACCTTTTTTGAAATTGCCAAAAATTAAATACTTAGTGTTTTTAAAAATTCAGAAAAAATGGAAACACGAACATTTTTCCTATTTGTTTCGAATATTTTCAGAAATTTCTGAACATTTTTTGAGACAAGAGTATAATTTCTAAATCACGAACATGTTATGAAAATCCAAATGTATTTTAAAATCCGAATGTTTTTCATTTTTTTTTGTTTTTTTCTAAAATATATCCAAAAACATTATATGCAAATAAAAGGAAAACCCCAAAAAAATATGAATAAAAAGAAAAAGGAAAAGGAGAATTCAAACCAGACTGGATGAAACTCTCTAGAAGGTTCACAAAACCAGTAAAAATCAAACATGTTTCTAAAATCGGATTCACGTAGCTACCTAATGGGACAACCCATCTGTCGCTCACTCAATCGATCGTTTGTGCCAAGCCTCAACTGTTAGACGCAAAATGCGTCAAATTGGGATTACCAGGAAACCAGCTAGGATAATGAATGATTTGTTTTTTCTTGTTTTCTCATCTTTAGCCATTTGGGACGGAGGAAATATAATTTTAGAAATTTCCGAACATTTTTATGGTAAGAAACAACTATCTTTAGCCATGTATGCTATCACATGTATATTGGCTTTATCAATTAAGTTAATGAATTTATATATGTTACTTTTCATGCTCACGCATGGACCAAAAAAGCGTGTGACCACTGTCAGTTCAATGAGCTTTACTGTACAATATTGGTCAAAATGTTGATTGGCCGATGTGACATATTAATTCAGTAAAGTTTCTCCTTTTTATGCCGCATGCCTCAAGATCATTTGCGGATTTCACGTGAATAGCACATGCATCAACGCTTGGACGGCACAAACGGACAAGAGATGTACTATGCTGGAGTAGTTTTCATGCATCTAGGTTAGTTAACTTGCGTGACCTAGAAAAGCATGTGAAGGCTCTTCAGCTACATACCTTTAATTCGAGTCCTCAAACGTCCGCGGACGCGTCCGGTTAATGACCACACTTGTCCATTTTGAGCCCCTATTTATTCGTCCGCATAGCCACACTTCTTATTTTCTTTCTCATATATCCGGTCACATGCATGTGATTGATGGAGAAGAGAGAGAAAGAAAATAATGAATAAAGAAAGAGAAAAGGTGGTCCGGAGTGGGGACGCGTCCTACGTGGCGGACAGCCCGGTCGCGTCCGTGAGCCCTCACATCCTCCCCATATTTAAGATGGATATGAGGGTTCGCGGACAGCCCGGACGTATAGAGATGATATTAGAGGTTCGGTTGGGTCAATTTTTTGCTACTTTTTGCTTCTCTCTCTTGTCCGGTCAGTAGTCCCCGCGTCCGCCCGGTCAATTTGAGAAGTCCGGTTGTAGATGCTTGATGTCTACTACACAACCTTCTTCTTGTAGACGTTGTTGGGCCTGCAAGTGCGCAGGTTTGTAGGACAGTAGCAAATTTCCCTCAAGTGGATGACCTAAGATTTATCAATCCGTGGAAGGCGTAGGATGAAGATGGTCTCTCTCAAACAACCCTGCAACCAAATAACAAAGAGTCTTTTGTGTCCCCAACACATCCAATACAATGGAAAATTGTATAGGTGCACTAGTTCGGCGAAGAGATGGTGATACAAGTGCAATATGGATGGTAGATATAGGTTTTTGTAATCTGAAAATATAAAAACAGCAAGGTAACTAATGATAAGAGTGAGCGTAAACGGTATTGCAATGGTAGGAAACAAGGCCTAGGGTTCATACTTTCACTAGTGCAAGTTCTCTCAACAATAATAACATAATTGGATCATATAACTATCCCTCAACATGCAACAAAGAGTCACTCCAAAGCCACTAATAGCGGAGAACAAATGAAGAGATTATGGTAGGGTACGAAACCACCTCAAAGTTATTCTTTCGGATCAATCTATTCAAGAGTTCGTACTAGAATAACACCTTAAGACACAAATCAACCAAAACTCTAATGTCACCTAGATACTCCATTGTCACCTCAAGTATCTGTGGGCATGATTATACGATATGCATCACACAATCTCAGATTCATCTATCCAACCAACACAAAGTACTTCAAAGAGTGCCCCAAAGTTTCTACCGGAGAGTCAAGACGAAAACGTGTGCCAACCCCTATGCATAGGTTCATGGGCAGAACCTGCAAGTTGATCACCAAAACATACATCAAGTGGATCACGTGATATCCCATTGTCACCACAGATAAGCACGGCAAGACATACATCACGTGTTCTCAAATCCTTAAAGACTCAATCCGAAAAGACAACTTCAAGAGGAAAACTCAATCCATTACAAGAGAGTAGAGGGGGAGAAACATCATAAGATCCAACTATAATAGCAAAGCTCGCGATACATCAAGATTGTGCCATAGAGAGAACACGAGAGAGAGAGAGAGAGATCAAACACAAAGCTACTGGTACATACCCTTAGCCCCGAGGGTGAACTACTCCCTCCTCGTCATGGAGAGCGCCGAGATGATGAAGATGGCCATCGGTGAGGGATTCCCCCTCCGGCAGGGTGCCGGAATGGGCTCCTGAGAGGTTTTTGGTGGCTACAGAGGCTTGCGAAGGTGGAACTCCCGATCTATCTTCGTATTCGATGGTTTTAGGGTATAAGGGAATATAGGCGAAAGAAGTCGGTCGGGGGATGCTCGAGGGGGCCACGAGACAGGGGCGCGCGCCCAGGAGGGTGGGCGCGCGCCCAGGAGGGTGGGCGCGCCCTCCTATCTCCTAGCCTCCTTGAAGCTTCCGTGGCTTGTACTCCAAGTCTCCTGGATCATGTTCGTTCCAAAAATCACGCTCCCGAAGGTTTCATTCCGTTTGGGCTCCGTTTGATATTCCTTTTCTTCGGAATACTGAAACAGGCAATAAAACAGCAATATGGGCTAGGCCTCCGGTTAGTAGGTTAGTCCCAAAAGTAATATAAAAGTGTATAATAAAGCCCGTAATCATTCAAAAAAGATAATAAAATAGCATGAATGCTTCATAAATTATAGATACGTTGGAGACGTATCAATGCTCTGAAGGCTCTCATAATGAATTGGCTGGATTGACTGCAATGACATAAAAGTCTCTACTTTTGATATGAATGGAGTGATCAGAAAGGAGGAGCCGACGAAGCACGAACTAAAAAGATTGAAAATTGGTATTAGGCATAATATAAAACAACAAAGGAATAAAAATATACAAATCGAAAGTAATATAAAATTATATATTAAGGGAAACTTGATTTTTTTAGATCGTTGAATCCCTTTGTCCTTATCCCTTTCCAATCCCTTTTAATAAATTCATTCTTATTTTTTATTGGACCCAGTTTTATTCTCTTCAATTGATTGTATCTCAAAACACACATTGCTTAAATACCTCCTCTTTCTATTGAAAAGAGAAAGGGTTTCCAGTCACAGACTGCCAAATTTAGGAAACGCCAGTAGTGACCATAGTAGCTGCATGAATCAAAGCAGATACTGGAGTGGGACCCTCCATTGCATCGGGTATCCAAGTATGCAATCCTATCTGTGCAGATTTCCCAACAACACTAATAAAAATACAAATCAGAGTTATGGCATTCAATCTCATATTGCAAAAAATCCATTCACTTGAGCATGCTTTTCTGTTCCTAAATGCCCTTTCTCTTTACCATATCTATTTCTTGGATCAATGAGACCATCAAAGATGCTTGATCTTACCCTCATTCGAGAAGGTCTTAGTTGGGTGAGGCAAGTCATGATAAGAAAATCATGGGTGATAAGACCAATGAAAGAAACCCATATCACACGAGTGGAGAGTTTGCCCCATCGACGAAGGCCACTATACGCGTTTTCTGAAGAGCAACATTATCCTTTCTTTTCCTCTGGCTACTAAGATGTTTCAGTTTGCCAGGTTGTCTCTTGCCTGCTCATGGATTCAGTAGGAAGTTCAAAAGGTTGACCTAGTTGGGAATCTCTGGATCTATGCTTATTTTCAACTCCCCATACCATAAGAGGAGAATAGACATTCAAGATTCCAAGTTGAAGCATGGCCATTTCCTCAAAGATTCCAAGTTGCTTGATCTATCTCTTTACTTCTCTAGATGTTATCAAGCTAGAGAAAATTGAAAAATCTGGCACTTTTCTTAAACTTTATCACAAAATGAACCCGATTAGAAAAGATCAGAAAATAGCCCATTTGCGTGGCACCCGGGGCTAGGGCGCAATGTTAGATAGCATGGCTCCTAGGGCTAGGGCGCCATGCTAGATAACACGACGCCCTAGCGCTATCATGGTGGCCTGGGCCATGGTGTCGTGCTATCTAGCATGCTGCCCCAGGCTAGGGCGCCATGCTATCTAGCATATGACACCCTAGCCCAGCTCCTAATGCAAATGTGTCATTTCATGATTCTTTTAATCGGGTTCATTATATGCTAAAGTTTCAGAAAATGGTCAGATTTGTTCATTTTCACCTACAAGTAGCTTGATTACAATAAAGATTAAGTACCACTAGTAGAAAACAGGGCTTTGGTCCAGGCCGGGTTAGCCCATTAGTCCTGGTTCAGTCATGAACCGGGACTAATGTGAGCATTGGTCCCGGTTCATGCGGCAAAGGTATTAGTCCCGGTTCAAATGGGACCTTTAGTCCCGGTTGGTGCCACGAACCGGTACTAATGGGTGCGATGCCCATTAGTACCGGTTCGTGGCACGAACAGGTACTAAAGGTTAGACCTTTAGTACCGGTTCATGTCACGAACCGGTACTAATGGGGTTTGAGGCATTAGTGCCGGTTCGTGGCACGAACCGGTACTAAAGGTCCCATTTTCAAACTGTACCCCCCCCCCCTTGTGGATCGCCTTTTCAGTTTTGTAAAAAGCAAAAGAAAATGATAAAAACTTCAAAAATTAAAATCCTTCGAGATGTAGTTATGTTACTACATCTACTAGTTAGGAAAAATTAAAAACTTAAATTTGGACATGTTTTGCAAAAAGTGTAGGGAAAATGTAAAACGGCTATAACTTTTGCACACTATGTCAGAAAAAACGTATAATATATCAAAATGTTTAGCATGAAAATCCGCATCCGATTTTGACTGCCTAAAGCCTGTTTGCAAATTTTTAGAATCCCCAAATTCTAAAAGGAAAAAAGTTATGCTCAAATTTCAGTTTTTTGATTTTTTTAAATTTTTGTTAAATCTGGTCAAACTATGGTCAAACTACTTATTCAAGAAGTATTACTGTTACTAAATAATTATTCAAGAATATTAGTGTTACTAAATAATTATTTCAGTTTTTTTGAATTTTGGTCAAATCTAGTCAAACTATGGTCAAACTATGGTCAAATTGTGGTCAAACAATGGTCAAACTACTTATTCAAGAAATATTAGTGTTACTAAATAATTATTTTAGTGTTTTTGAATTTTGGTCAAATCTGGTCAAATTGTGGTCAAACTATGGCCAAACTGTGGTCAAACTACTTATTCAAGAAATATTAGTGTTATTAAATATTTATTGTTTTTTAGAACAATAATTTCAAACTCAAACAGTGAAATGTGTGACTTCATGCTCAAGCTAAATTCCTGAGGGTTGATAGTATTGACATCTTACTATTGTTAGGAAAACAACAAGTGCAGACTTGGAAACGAGGGAGAATAGAACCCGGAAGTTAAGCGTGCTCAGGCTGGAGTAGTGAGATGGGTGACCGTCCGGGAAGTTAGATGATTTGGAATGATGAGGGGTGATTAGAGATTAGAGGTTAAATTGAGCAGTGATTAGGGTGATTAGAGATTAGAGGTTAAAATAATTCAGAAATTTGAAAATAAAAAAAATTCAAAGAAAATTTAAATAAGAAAAATTTCAGAAAAAATCATAAAATTTCCTTTAGTACAGGTTGGTGTTACCAACCGGGACTAAAGGTGGACCTCCAGGCAGCGGCCACGTGGACGGCCTTTAGTCCCAGTTCGTGTAAGAACCGGGATTAAAGGGGGAGGCTTTAGTAACGACCCTTTAGTCCCGGTTCCAGAACCGGGACTAAAGGCCCTTATGAACCGGGACAATAGGCCCTATTTGTACTAGTGTACGTCAAGGCATCGATTAAGTGCCCTATATTAAACAAGCATTAGAACAAAGCTTGGGTGTTCTATGCAAAACCACATAAAATGGAAGGAAAGGAGTTAGACCACCAACATTGTACCATTTTTGCAAGAAAAGAAGATGATGCTGGAATAGAAACAAAATCCTAAAATTAAGTAGTAACATGTGTATGATGATTAGGTGATTTATTAAAAAAAACCTCAGTCGCCCTGCCCATGGCGACTCAAGAGGGTTCCTCCCTCAACCCTAGGCGTCGACGCCTTCCTCCTCCCCCCTATCACGCTACCATCGGGTCAC
Organism: Triticum dicoccoides; assembly: GCF_002162155.2. Classification (NCBI taxonomy): domain Eukaryota; kingdom Viridiplantae; phylum Streptophyta; class Magnoliopsida; order Poales; family Poaceae; genus Triticum; species Triticum dicoccoides. Next base: position 1,677,933 of record NC_041393.1, on the reverse strand, counting down.
TAGTAGAAAACGGAGCTTTAGCGCCGGTTCGTAAGGGCCTTTAGTGCAGCCCTGGTATGGGGGACCTTTAGTACCGGTTTTGGAATTTTTTTTTCGATTTTTAATTTTTCTGAATTATTTGATGATTTAGTCTCTAATCACCTCTCTTAACTGCTCAAGTGTGGATCTCATTCCAAACCATCTAACTTCCCGACCGGTCACCCATCCCTCTCACTACTCTAGCCCAAGCACGCTTAACTTTCGGGTTCTATTCTTCTTCGCTTCTGAGTCTGCACTTGTTGTTTTCCTGATAATAGTAAGATGTCAATCCTATTAACCCTCAGGAGTTTAGCTTGAGTATGAAGTCACACATTTCACCGTTTAAGTTTGAAACTATTATTCTAAAAAAAACAGTAATTATTTAGTAACGCTAATATTTCTTGAATAAGTTTGACCACAGTTTGACCATAGTTTGACCAGATTTGACCAAAATTCAAAAAATTGAAATAATTATTTAGTAACACTAATATTCTTGACTAATTATGTAGTAACATTAATACTTCTTGAATAAGTAGTTTGACCAGATTTAACCAATTTTTTTTAAAAAAACTGAAATTTAACCATATCTTTTTTTTTCTTTTGGAATTTGAGGATTCTAAAAAATTCCAAACAGGCCATAGGCGGTCTCGATCGGATGCGGATTTTCGTGCTGAATTTTTTGATATATTATACGTTTTTTTCCGACATCGTATGCAAAAGTTATAGCCGTTTGACATTTTCCCTACACTTTTTGCAAAACATGTCCAAATTGTAGTTTTCAAATTTTCCTAACTAGTAAATGTAGTAATATAACTACCTCTCGAAGGATTTTATTTTTTGAAGTTTTTATCATTTTCTTTTGATTTTTTCAGAACTGAAATGGCGACAGGGGGTGGGTAGAGTTTGAAAATTGCCCTATAGTGCCGGTTTGTGTCACAAACCGGTACTATAGGTCAGACTCCATGAACCGGTACTAAAGTTGATCATGGGGCCCCGGCCTGACGCCAGCCTGCCACCACCCCTTTAGTACCGGTTCGTGGCACGAACCAGCACTAAAGGTTCAAAATGAACCGGCATTAATGCAAATCCGTTCGAACCGGCACTAATGATACCATTAATACCGGGTCAAAATCAAATCGGCACTAATGTGCTTCACGTTTGACCCTTTTTCTACTAGTGGGTGAAGCCCGTGCGGCCGACAATGGCGGCTGGGCTTTATCATGTTGCTCCACCTGTTCTGCGGGCGACAGAGCATGGTGGCGTCCGACAGTGTTTCGGGCCGTGAGCGTGTGGGCGAACGGCGGCGGGCCTCGGTGAATGGCAGTGGGATATGGAGTTTGAGGCTCGTCGGGTGACGGCTGACTGCGGATGGTTTCGCGGGCATGGCGCGGTGGTAAGTCTGGTTGTGCTAGGTCGCGTGCTTCGCCCAAATCTGGCTTGACGTGCTTGGGGCGGATGCTTGGGCGTGCCCCTGGCTGATGGATGTGTGTGCTAGTGTTTGTGGCGACGGGCTCGTCGATCGTTCCTGCGATGTGGCGATGCACATGGATGGTGGTGGATGACGTCCGTTGGCACACCAATGAGGAAGGTCGGCCTAGTCCGAGACGGTGAACCCTTCGCGTCAATGCTCTCCTCCTTGATGTTCGATTGTGGCGTTAGTACGAGTGTAGCACCATGACGATGTTGTGTTGTTGATCGTATTGGAGCTGTTGGCTACGGGTGTGGAAGTGTGTGAGCTCG
>NC_041393.1:1632385-1675813 GCF_002162155.2 Triticum dicoccoides | reverse complement strand
GTCCGCCGAGACTGGCTGGGGACACATGTATGGACCCATAAGAGTGGAGGAAAATGAGGACGGTTGACGGTGTCTCGAGACATGGATGCGGGGTGGCGGCCCTGGATGGCGGGCTACATGGTTGGCTTTCTGGCAAACTCCATGGTGGTGGTGGCTTCGCCTCTTGGTTGTATTGGCAGCAAGAGGTGTAGTGGTCGGAGGGTCTGGCTTGTCCTCTTCCTTCGGAATATGGTGGTGTCCAGATCTGGTGTGATTGGGCTGACCTTCATCGTGGTACTGGTCGGGTGCCTCCTGGTGGTGCAAGCGAGTTTCCGAGTGAAAGCTTTACACTTTGGCGACGACGATGCCTAGGGGTCACACTTTCTTCCTGAAGATGCTGTCTCATTTTTGTTCTATGGCTCCAGGTGAAAACTTTTGTCTTCATGATTGGGCTCGGCCGTGGTGACGTTTGGCACCGTCACCCTCTTTGGGGAGGAGGGTTGTCATGGAGTTCAGGCGTTTGTGATCAGACCTCGACTAGGTGTAGACCAGCTTTGCATGAGGGCTTTCTCACCACATTGTATTTTTGGCCATGTACTTCGATGCATTGCTTTATATATATAAAGCAAGGCCGCCCCTCCCGATCCAAAACCAGAGGGGTTGTCGTCGCCCTCCTCGACCCTATCCTTCCTGATCTCCTACCTCCCGATCCGATCTAGGGCTTTGAGCCCCTGCTTCCTCTCATCGCAGCCGTCGGAGCTCCGTGGGGCAAAGTCTAGGCGAGGGCTGCGGATCCGGGATGCGGTTATGGTGGGGATCCGCGTGTGTGTCCTAGACGTGTGCATTATCCGGCATCGGCGACTAAGCGGTGAGGATGGCAAGTGGCGCGCTCTTAGTCCATCCTCAAGTGATCCGTGGGGAGGCTGGGAACGAACGCTCTTTAGTTAGTTGCTTCCATAGAGACCGGATTATTTTTCATTCCAACACGAGCAAGACTAGTAATTGCACCACGTATGTAGCCACCGGACTGACCCACCCAACACGACTGCTAGCATCTAGCGGAGGGTTTCTCGTGCCACCGTTGGCGCCTCCGTCTGAGAAATTTAGGTCCCCTCGCCTCCACCTGCCATCTTGACGTTCAGAGGTGGGGGCACATCGGATTTTCAAGACCTCTATGTTCTTTGCCAACGTCTAGTGATCATCATAGTTTTGTGAGAATAAATTTTCTCTCCTTTTTTTGGCGGTACCATGAGGTTAGAGAGTTTTATGTCCTCGGATCTGATGAGTTTATATTGTTGTGGCAAACTTTTTTTGTTTTTTTTAGAAAAGGAGAATGAACCCCGCCACCCCGGCCTCTGCATCTGGGAGATGCATGTGGCAAACTTTTTTGTTGGTCTGATTCTTTGTAGAGATGAAGTTTTTTATCGACACCATGATGAAGATATAATGATTCAACGACCTGCACTTCTAGGGGATCATCCCCGCCCAAGTACGTTCATTGATTAAGGCTTCCCATCTTTTAGGATGGGTGACTCAAAGCGCTTTCAAAAACTATTATTGGTAATGTTCATGCGGATAAATAGTGACAACATCCTAGCTTAAGTCCAATTGCAACCCCTTTACCAAAGTCTTTGGAGTATTTCTTCGAGCAGAGATCCATACCATGAACAAGGTGTTTTTAAGAGATTTCATTGTAATTCTTAGTCATGGGAGTTATTTTGTATTGTCTTATATCTTAGGCCTAAATCAGTGTGCATGTAATTGTTATGTGTATGAATACAATTACAGGTGTTTCTAAAAAAAGATATGTAGCCACGGGGAGCAAATATTAGCGCATTTTAATTCAAATGTTTGACATTAATAAAGTGTCACACATTCAAAAAAATAAATTTGTACCATTCAACAAAAACTTATTGGTGCAATTTTAAAAATATGTTCATGACATATAAGAGACGTGTGTACGGTCTTAGTTTTTTTTCTTGATTTTTTTTAATATGTTCATAACATATATCGCATGACTTTCATGCTACCAAATGAATAAGTCAAGTTATAGAATTTGCAGTAAAATATTAGCTTTATATATTAATTAAAAATCAAGTGAAAGTCATCACAATCTGTTGAGCGACGCACACATAACACCCCACACACCTCAAGAAAGTGGGTCTTGCTAAGATAGCCCACCAACGTAAGCATCGTCACTTCTCCCCAACATGCATTATTGCCTTTCACTAATCTCTGAGCAAACGACTATGACTTCACTGAAGACGAACATCGACCTAACTCTCATCGCAGAGGTCATGCAAAAAGACAAGAAGACCCGCGCCCATACTCCGCCACCACGCCGAATGTGGGGGTGAACGATGGTGACCCGAGAGGGAAAATGACGCGAAGGTGCCACCATCGTTCAACCACACAAGATCGAGGGTTTCCTCGGAGCTAGATCCATGCAAGAGGGGGTGTGGCAGCAATGCAATGATGCCTCTAAGAAGATCAACGATGCCCGTAGCCATCGCCATCATTGGTCACATGCCCAAGGCCGAGATAGGGTCTTCACGCAAGCTCCCATACAAACCTGCAACGGTGTCGACAAGTCGGCCAAACACCAGCACTACCAACGAGCCAGCCCATAGACAAGGAAGCTCATCGCCATAGCAGCCAAGCGCACCCAGAGGCTGTCGACGGGCACAAACACCATAATATGAAGATCCAAATGTGTTTATTCATACGTGTTTTGTGAGGTTTTTTTTATTGTTGAGAAATTTGAGGAAGGGTGAATCAATACTCGTGGCAACAACGCATAAACATTTTCTATTCTAACCCCTAAAACAAACATTTTTTGTTCTGAGAAAAAACATAAAGGTTTTCAATGAATACGAGTCACGTTTTACATTTGTCCTCACAAAGAAAAAAAAAGGCGAAAAAGAGTCCCTCGACACTGCGCAGCGGCGGCGGCGGCCTCGGATCTGGGCCACCGGTGGCGGAGGTTGTCGATGAGCCACCGGCGGCGGAGCGGGAAGAGGTGGTCGAGTCGGGGCGGGAGCGGAATGGGTGGATGGTCGAGTCGGGGCGGCGGCGGCGGGGGTGGGTGGTGCCCCGGCCGACCCTCATCCTCCCCTGTCTGTATGGCTCTACGTTGTGGCCAAATGACATTATTGATTACTTTCTATGTTAGCATTTCTTCTTGTTGTAGTTTCCTTTTGTACAAATTCTTCCATGCCCAGTACTCCTACTTGTGGTTTGCCTCTCACTGCTTTCTTTCTTTCTTTCAGATTCAGATTCAGATTCAGATGGATGGATCTGCTACAAAATTCACCAGCTGCAGCCTGCAGCAGGACAAGATTAATTATATATATTGGCGACTTTTTTAAAGGATTAATTGGTAACGAGCTTTGCATTTCTATCGAGGAGAGTATAATATCCGGGACAGCATCTGCGTTTTGATTTTCAAAAATAAGAATCAAGGAAGGTACACTCGAAATCTTGTTACAACCTGTTCTTGCAACTTCAGTCATGCCTTTCCATGTTTGTTGTTCGTTGATGCACAGAATTGGGCTCACTTTAGCTCACAACTAGCCAGCCCAACTTATACAATATTGAAAAGACTAAACGCCGTTAGCCAAGTCCAATGGGCAATAGGTACTCGAGTTAGGTGTCATCTCTCTTTCGGAACCAATGAATATATGTATGCCTCATGAAGAATACTTACATACATATAGTTCTAGGAATGCCTCATGAGAACGAGCAAGGTCCTTTCATTCAGTCCTCTTTGCTAACGAGAAGAGCATGGGCTTTGAACACAGTAGCACATAACTTGGTTTGCTATGCTTTATCTTGGTGTGCTGGCCGCCATCTTTGGCTGGCAGTGCCACCCAATGAGGTTTGTATTCCTCAATACATTATTAGCTAAAAAAAAGAGGAGTGCTCTTTACATTTTTTCTTTTCATTTTCTGATGTGTGTGCATATATGATGTACAATCTCTACTGCTGGCCTTAGTGATTAGGTCCTGCGACAACGGTGTTCCTTAGAGGCATTCTTGATGAAGCACCTTTCATGTTACCACCTGGGGTTGCCCTCATTGATGGTTATTGGTGTTATTCCTGCTACAACTGTTATGCTTATCTTTTGTTGTAATATTATAAGGACCAGCTGTCAATAATTTTCTTTTTTGGAGAAATCAGTTGAGCTAATTTATGTGTGCGCTAGTCCTGGCCGGGTGTTGCATGCGATGGTTCCCGACGGCTGGTGGAGGCGGTTGGATGCTCATCCTCCGCCGCAGGAGAAGCCGTCAGCCGACGACGTGCCCCGGCGAGGCGAGGCGTCCTCCATCCTCCCGGACAAGCATGACGGCCGCCTTCTCATCCTCCGCCGTGGTCGTAGATGTCTACGTCGTCGTGCCAGACGGCCGGCGGGGCTAGGACCAGCGAAGGCCGGAGAAGGCTGCCGGATTGATCCTTGAGGTAACTCTGGTACATATAAATCGGTGAGAATAGATGTAACTCAGCAATGTGGCACTATATTACTCCCTCCGTCCCATAATGTAAGATGTTTTTTGATACTAGTGTAATGTCAAAAAAACGTCTTATATTATGGGACGGAGGAAGTAGTATTGAATATTTTGAATTGGTAAACGACATCGGGAGGAAAGACCTGCATGTGCTCATGAGGCAGCGGGGGTCAAGGCCCAATACAGGCAGAACACAACGCCGGAGGCAGATGCCCAAGGACGAAGGAATCGTTATTATACGTTACTAATAATAAACCTATAGAGAGACCTAATTAGTACCACCTCGTCTATATGTTTTAAATTCAAACTAAAAACATAAATTCATAAAAAAAAGCGTATTCCATACTTTATTATTAGGAAAAGACTAGAAACATGAACCTGACGCTTATTACTAAGTGAATCTGGGAAAATTCATGAAAATTTTCCTGGCTTATTGCACCTGAACCGGTAGGCCTCGTTAGCGACAGATACAGTATATATTAATAAATAAACAATATAGCCACAACCCAACCCAAATTGCCCACCTTAACCCGGAAGGTTTCGTTGCCTCCGACTCCGACCGACCCGGCTAGGCTCCCACTCCCAGCCGCCACACCACCTACCATCGCCGCCCAGCCCCTCTCCTCTCCGCCGCGCCGCCCAACGCTCCTCGCCTCTGCACGCCACATTTCTCGCAGGCCACCAAACCACCCCGCTAGCAGCTGCTGCTTCCATCACTGCTCCGGCGAGGCCGCCGGCGGAGTGCAGATGGCGGCGGCTCTCGGCGCGGCGGCCACGCTCCTTGGCAAGGTGTTCACGATGCTGTCCGCCGCCCCGGTGGCGGCGTACGTGGACAGCCTTCAGCTCGGCCTCAACTCGGAGCAGATCAGGGACAGGCTGCTGCACACGCAAGGCCTGCTGCACAACGCCCAGGCCCATGGGAGCCACGTCGGCGACAACCCTGCTCTGGAGCGCTTGCTGGAGAAGCTGAGCCGGGACGCCGACCAGGCGGAGGACCTGCTGGATGAGCTCCACTACTTCCAGATCCATGACAGGCTCCACGACACCACCTACGCCGCCACCCAAGCCAATTTTCTCCGTCATGCTCGCAATGCTCTCCGGCACACTGCCACCAGCAGCTGGGCCGCATGCTTTTCTTGTTCCTCTGCACAAGATGATGATGATGATGGGTTAAGTTTCCACCCAGTGATCTTCTCCAGGAAAATCAAGTCGGTGTTACAGGACATGCAGACGCACTGTGATTCCGTCTCGGGTTTGCTTGGCAATATCCCAAGCAACAGCATGGCAGTCGCCCTACGCCGGCCGCAGATTGGATCCACAATTATACAAGACACTTTGTATGGCAGGACAGACACTTTTGAGGAAACTGTCAACCGTATCATCAGCTGCAAACACCCTGTTTCTGTTCTTCCTATAGTTGGTCCAGGGGGTATTGGAAAGACTACCTTCGTCCAACATCTCTATAATGATGCAAGGCTGTATAGTGATACCAGGGGGGCTGAAAATCACTTCCAAGTCAGGGTCTGGGTATGTGTCTCGACTGATTTCGATGTGCTGAAGCTCACCAGGGAGATCCTTGCTGGCATACCTGCAGCTGAAGAAGGAGGAAGCAGAGGTGTTGCAAATGAAGCAACCAGTATAGACCAGCTTCAGAAATCCATAAGGCAACATCTCAAGTCCAAGAGATTTCTAATTGTGTTGGATGATATATGGAAATGTGACAGTCAGGACCAGTGGAAAACTTTCGTAGCTCCGTTCGCAATGGGGGAAGCCAAAGGAAGCATGCTACTTGTCACAACTCGATTCCCAAAGGTAGCAGACATGGTGAAAACAGTTGATCCACTAGAGCTGCGAGGTTTGGAGTCTAATCACTTCTTCACATTCTTTGAAGCATGTATGTTTGGTGAAGACAACAAGCCTGAGCATTATGAATATGAGTTAGCTGGTATTGCACGAAAAATTGCAAACAAGCTAAAGGGTTCTCCGCTCGCAGCCAAAACAGTTGGTAGGCTATTGCAGAAGGGCCTTTCTCAGAAACATTGGAATGGAGTTCTTGAAAAGCATCAGTGGCTAAAGCAGCAAAATAGTGATGATATCATGCAATCTTTAAAGATTAGCTACGATTACCTCCCTTTTGATCTGAAGAAATGCTTTTCCTATTGTGGCCTTTTCCCTGAAGATTATTGGTTTACTCCTTCGGAAATCAATCATTTCTGGGTTGCAATAGGCATCATAGACTCTAATCACCAAGCCGATAGGAATTACTTGGAAGAATTAGTGGACAATGGTTTTATCATGAAGAAGAAAGAGTATTATTTTGATGATCTATCTAAGATTGTAATGCATGATTGCTATGTAATGCATGATTTAATGCATGAGCTATCTCAAAGTGTTTCTGCACAAGAATGCCTCAATATAAGTGGCTTTGATTTCAGAGCTGATGCCATCCCACAGTCTGTTCGACACTTATCTATCAACATAGAAGACAGATATGATGCAAATTTTGAGGAAGAAATGTGTAAACTAAGGGAGAAGAAAGACATTATTGCAAATCTGCGGACTTTGATGATTTTTAGAGGATATGAAGAAAGAATCGCCAAGATTTTGAAAGATTGCTTCAAGGAAATAAATAGTCTGCGTGTCCTATTTATAGTGGTGATGTCTGCACAATCTTTTCCATATAGGTTTTCAAAACTTATCCACCTCCAATACCTCAAAATTAGTTCATCTTACAACCGTGAAATGAGGGAAATGAGTTTACCTAGTACACTATCAAGATTTTATCACTTGAAATTCTTGGACCTAGGTCGTTGGCGTGGTCGTTCTGATTTGCCTGAAGACTTTAGCCACCTTGAGAATTTACATGATATCCGTGCTGAAAGTGAACTCCACTCCAATATTCGCAATGTTGGAAAGATGAAACATCTGCAGGAGCTAAAAGAATTCCATGTCAGGAAAGGGAGCATGGGATTTGAACTGTCAGAACTTGGGGCATTGACAGAGCTTGAAGGACGACTGATTATACGTGGTCTTGAACACGTGGCAACCAAGGAGGAAGCTACTGCAGCCAAACTGATGTTGAAAAGGAATCTGAAGGAGTTGGAATTACTCTGGGGCAGAGATGGACCAATTGCAGATGCTGGTATTCTTGATGCTCTTCAACCACACTCTAATATTAGAGTACTTACAATTGCAAATCAAGGTGGTACGGTTGGTCCTAGTTGGTTGTGTCTTCACATCTGGTTAACAAGTTTAGAGAGACTCACTCTGGAAGGCGTATCTTGGAGCACCCTCTATTTGAAGAAAAATTCTGGAATTCATCAGTTTGGGCCTCGATGTGGTGGCGCTCCAGGCAAATGTTTTATGCGCTTGAAGACAGTTGAGTTTTATGAGATGCCTGAACTTGCTGAATGGGTTGCGGAACCTAATTGTTGTTCCTTTCCAAGTCTTGAAGAAATCATATGCATCGATTGTCCCAATCTCCGTGTGATGCCCTTGTCGGAGGTATGCTGCACCAATTTGCGCAGACTTTTTGTTTCTGGGTGCCCCAAGATGTCTCTGCCCTCCATGCCTCACACCTCCACACTGACAGATTTGGTTGTTAAAAGAGGTGATTTAGAAACGTTGTCTTATGATGGAGAGAATTTGCTTGTTAGTGGGTATGGCGGTGCTTTGGCCTCCCACAATCTGGATAAAGTAGAAGATATGACTGTCGGAAGATGCGACGATTTGTTCGCTGAAGGGCTGGATGGCAGTATTGTCTTCCGTTCAGTTAAGAGTCTAAAATTAGATGCATCTCATCTTACTATCAGCAAATCTTCATCGTCAAAAGTGTTAAACTGTTTCCCAGCTCTTTCTGTGTTGGAGATAGTTGGAGGCAATGAGGAATGTGGAATGCAGTTCCCATCATCCAGCTCACTGCAGAAACTTACCTTCTCAGCCTGTAAGGGCCTGGTTCTTGTGCCTGTGGAGAAGGAGAATGGAGGAGGAATTCAGGAGCACAAGTCATTGCTCCAATCGTTAATAATATTCTGCTGTGGCAAATTGTTCTGTCGGTGGCCCATGGGAGAATCAGAGGCCATTTGCCCTTTCCCTGCTTCCCTGAGGGAACTTGTTGTTTACGAAGAGCCAAGCATGAAGTCAATGGCTGTGCTCTCAAACCTCACATCTCTCACCACTCTAAGGCTACTGGACTGCAGTAATTTAACAGTGGACGGATTCAATCCTCTCATCGTAGTCAACCTCATAAAACTGCGAGTGCGTAGGTGCAACACCTTAGCAGCAGATCTGCTCTCAGAGGTTGCAAGGGCCAAATTATTGGCTGCAGGTTCCTTCCGATTGGACAAACTCAGGGTGGATGACATCTCTGGATTGCTTGTTGCTCCTATTTGCAACCTCCTCGCCCTGGCCCTCCACACACTTGAATTCCAGTATGACTGGAGGATGGAAAACTTCACGGAAGAGCAAGAGAAAGCGCTGCAGCTCCTCACCTCCCTCCAGAAACTATTTTTTTCCGGGTGCGATGGTCTGCAGTCCCTTCCTCAAGGGTTACATCGCCTTTCTTCTCTCAAGGAGTTACATGTCCTTAACTGTCCAGAAATCCGATCGATGCCCAAGGAGGGCCTCCCGGTTTCACTGAGAAAACTAGAGATAGATTGTCGCAGCACTGAGATAAACGAGCAAATTGAGAAAATCAAAAGAACCAACCCAGATTTATCCGTCAAAGGTAACACTTGTCGCCTCCCTATTTTTGTTTTTGTTTTTCTATTTCTGAAGCGAGGTTTATTCGCCATATTTCTGCCTCATCTTAACCACTGTTGTCAAATCTTACAGACTACTAGCAGGTTCCACTCCACTCCACCACTGTTGCAATCAATCTTTTGTGCACACAAGTTGGCAAACCTGCACAATAATCAGCAGGTGCGAGATACAACTGACTCTTCATTCTGCATGCAACGCTAGCTGTTAACTATATGATCGATACAACACATTGTGCTACATGATGGATATTTCTCTGCAAGTCAAATCTGCCGGTTAGTACCTCCAGAACCAAATTTCTGATCCTTCCTTTTATGACTGCATTCATAGTACAGAGCAACCACTGTGGCTTGCTTATTTATCTTTCTCCTGCTTGCTTTCTCTAGTTTGTAATATTCACAGTCCAACACACGCTTCTTTTCATCCGCTTCTTTTTGTACCCCTTTTGTGCTAGTAGAGTTGAGATTGATACACCACCGTTGATGTTACTTCCCATAATATATATATAATATATATTGCGTGCATTTTCTTTGTCAGGCTTCTGTTACCTATGTATGTGAAATAAAAAAGGGCGTGCGAGACATGACTCACTCACTCACTTGGTACCAATCAAGAAGAAGACTTGAGTCATAGCTGCAAGAAGTGAGGCTGGAATCATGGAATTGAATTATCAAGCTTGTGCTCCTTTTTCGCATGAAGCAGAGGTATTTAACTGCCTGTTGTTGTTGAAAAAGAAGATTTTATTTCTTTTTCTTACCATGAATAAATGAATCAAGTGCCTTTATTTCCTCTTTATTGAATCCTTTCGTTTGACAGGATGCTGCTGCTGCTTTGTAAAAAAGCACCTGATATATCATTTATGTAGCCGAGAGTGCATTTATTTTACATAATGGTATGGATTCCTATTATTATCGTGAAGTGAAATTGAATTGATTTACACTCTACAAGTGGGAATGGATTCCAATTTGTTTGATTCTTGAATACAGAGTCTCTCTGCTCTGAAGCTACTCAGAATTGTTGGATGTCCAAGTCTGATTGAGAAGGTGCCAAGGGGAGGATGCCCACAAGATTTGTCACATCCCCAATGTCAAATTCAGCTGAGCTGGTGCACAGAATTTTTGGTTTCTTGCTCAGATCAGGAGTAGAACAGGGTGGAAGTTATGGATATGATGGCTGCGGCAGAGTAATTCCATCTCAACCCTCTGCCCTTTGGTTGGAGGACAACGAGGTGGAGGTGTGCAGCAACGACCCTGGCCTCCTCAGCTCCTTCTCTTTCTTTCTGTAGAGTTTTTCAAGGACAGAAACATATATATAGTTTTTTTTATATTATATATTATAGGATGCAGTCTTAGTCGTAGGCTTGTAGGTAATCTTGTCAACATTTGTTTTTTTAGAGCAAAAGGGCCACAGCCCGTTCCATTACCGAAGAATGAAACAACAGATTTTACATCGTTATTACAGCTCCAGTTTTTGTTCTGAAACTTTACCAAGCAAAGCCAGAAGAGGAAAAACTGCATGCAAATGCAGCAATAGACAGAAAAAAAAGAGAGTAGATGCTTAGCTGTTTTACGAAATTGTTGGGTATAGTCGCCCGGTGGATACCAACAAGTACTGGAAGCTGTTCTGTTGGTCCCTGCTGCTGCTGCTGCTGCTGTTGTTTTAGTCAAGAAGTAATTCTGGCCAATACTAGTTATTACTGTTGTGATTCAGAGAGGAATTAAACGTCCTGGTTCTGCCTCGATCTGCCCGAAGAGAAGAGAAGAAACCCTGCTATACATTTGCTGTCAGCTCTGAGGCCAAGACCGTAAGATTTTTTCTTCAACTCAACCATTTTGTTCAGGATGCTTTCATTCTTTCTTGCATGTAATTCATCTGTTGTGTCACTTCTTTTCTAATGTGGCTATTGTTCTTCTTGATAGCGCGCATCTTCAGCCTCAGCATCACAGATCCTGCTGGTCAGTTGCTGCATGGTGCTTCAGCCTTTAGGTGACTCGGGCGCTGTGGCGCCCAAGGAATGGAAGACTGGTCAGTACAACTTCTTATATTGGCTCTCCTCTTTGTTTCAACCACTTGCTTAAGTTGAAAGAGTCCCTTTGCTATCAACAGAAATATCTTCGAGCAGGCAATTTTCATTGTGCCATAACATCCAGCTGGCACCCACATGACTGACACGGCTGTTCTGGACTTTCTGTATTTCGCTCAAGATCAATTTTCACAATGCGAAAAATGACTGACTGATGTTGTTCTCCTCTACTAGTGCTTGTCAGAGAGTACTGTCGTGATTCAGAAAGGAATTAAACGCCATGGTTATGCTTCTGCCAGAGGAGAGCAGCCCCTGCTCCTGTTGTATATATATTCCCCGACAGCTCTGGGCCATGACCCCGTAAGGTTTATTTCAACTCTACCATTTTTGTTTCATGCACCTCCTTTTTTTTATCTGCTGTGTTGCTGATTTTGCTTTGTATACTTGTTGATGTGGCTACTGTCTTCCAGATAGTGCGCAAAATAGTACCACACGAGGGTTCACGGTCCTGGTCAGTTGCTCGATGATGCTCACTGGGAGCAGCCATGCCATGCAAATTGGGAACATATTTACTTATTCGTCTGCTTTTGTAAAGTAATTTATTTATAATAAAGGTTGTCGATGGTTCATTGTCAAACAAATCTCGTCAGACAAAATAAATTTCGTCCATCCTCATCACCTGATGTTGTTTTGTAACTGAGCCCTTCCATTTTTCTTGCAACAACACTTAGCCATGCCGTGAGCTATCTGAACATGTTTTGGTCCAAAAAAATTGGGAAAAAAAATTCAAGCCTCCCTTCGTTCTTTCTACTTCATCTGTTAGTTTGTACAAATAAATATTGCTTGAACATTCTTACATCCAAACCCCCCTTCCAGAACGAGCAAGGCCCAGGTTTTTCCTGCGTCATCCTAGATTCTTAAATAATGTTCATTAATTCATAATTTTTGCAATTTTTTTAAAAAAAATCATGGATTCACAAACTTGTTCACGAAGTTGAAAACATGTTCAAATTTGCAAAATGTTGATGAGTTCAAAAAGTGTTCAAGAATTTGAAAAACAAATTGTGAATTCAAAATATATTCACGAATTTTAAAAATATGCATGAATTTAAAAACTGTTTGCAAATTTGGAAAATGTTGAAGAATTTAAAGTTTTTGAGGAAATGTATTCAAGAACAAAGGCGGAAAGGAGAGATGATTGAATAAAGTTGCTTCAAGTTTTTCCATTCACGTTGAATTTTTTGATCATTAATAAGCTATATGAAGGAAGACATTTTCTTTGAATTGTTTGAGCTAATTTAATATTTATTTAGGGTTTTGTACATTTTTATTTTATTTTTGGAAAGGAACTCTCTCCACTAATTGGGCCTTACCCACCTTTATTTATATCCTATCATTTTGATTGCCAAGATCCGGTTGGAGTTTGGGTCTTGAGCCCATACGGTAGAGTGAAAAGGACAAAAGGATGAAAAGGAGAAGAGGAGAGCAACTAATTAACGAGCGCTCCTTCGGAAGCCTCGCAATGATCAACGTCCCTTGGCGCGCTCTCAGCGATTCGCCACGTGTCGCACTCTGGGCGCTCCCTCTGAATTTTGTTTTTTTATATTTCCGCACGCGTTTTCAGTTTTTTAAATGGTTTTTTTTTCGATGTTTTGGTTTTTCACCGGTCTTAACTAGCCTTTCGATCAAAAAAAAGTTTTTCAAAAAAAAAGTTTGTGCAAAAAAATGTTTTTTTTCACGAGAGTCACGGTTTTGTTTCGGTGAGAGGCACGGTTGTGCTTTCGCGAGAGGCACGGCCATGCCTCTTGGAAACGAAAAAAACGCGTTTTCTTTTTTTTTTCCTTTGCGAGAGGCACGGTTTTGCTTTCGCGAGAGTCACGGCCGTGCCTCCTCGGAAATGGAAGAAAACGTGTTTTCTGTTTTTTTACTTTCGCGAGTCACGGTTTGCTTCCGCAAAAGGCACGGTTGTGATTTCATCAGAGGCATGGACGTGCCTCTTTCGGAAAGGGAAAAACACGTGCTTTCGGTTCGGTTTTCTTGTCCGGTGTTTTCTTGTGAAAAAAAAAGTTTGTCAAAACCTATCAACATGGGATCTAGTTTTGAAGATCTCGACGCGAGGAATCCAACGGCGAAAGCGGTTCGAGATTTGGACGCACGATTTAAGAGATAAAACGTTTTGAATAAAGGATCTACGGAAAAAGGGAAAAATCCCAGGTTGTGACAAGTGGCGCACATACAGCGCGCCACTTGTCGCAACCTGGGGAATTGGAATGATCTTTGCAACGAGTACTCCTTAATTAATGATTTCGGGAGAAGCCAAGGAATGGGCACTTTTGCGAGATGGACGGAGCCCTCGCCCAACCTATTTAGCTTCGGTTTTGAAAAGAACTAGCTTACTATTTTGGTCGCTTCCGCTGCCCCTCTACGATCACATAGTGACATTTTTTTTAAATGCCTAATATAATATTGGTTCCAACCTATTTAGTTCAAACTACCACAAAATCTTTGGAATAACTAAATAGTTCCAAATACTCAAAAATCATCGGGGATATAATATTGGTTCGAAATTATGATTAATAATAATCCCAAATACTCAAAAGAAAAGAAAAAAGACGAGCTTCCTGCTCTGTAGCCGAGTGCCACTCTCCTCTGCTCTGTAGCAAAATTACCCTCTGATGTCACTCTCCTCTGCTCTGTAGCTGTTACAGTTTCAGATCAGAAGGGGAGAGATCCAACTATTTCGTCAGTCACATTTTGCTGTTAGTGTTTGCAGAGAGCTTCTTGTGTTCTCGGTTCCTGCTTATTTTCTCCTCTCCGTGGGACAAACTTGAGCCACCTAGCACCCGACAGATAGCCCAACCATTTTTTGATATTTGGAGTCGCCCAACCATATTTTAATCTTCACTTTTCCTTGAACGAAGGAGTGATGATGCTGCACTCTTAACCAATTTACAAACACGTCTGTTCTGAATATATCCCACCCCCTTGCAACTCGAGTCAGCCTTCAAGCAGCCACGCCTTTTGCTGTCAGTGTTTGTTAATACACGGATTATGTTGGCTTTTGATTATTACAGTTTCAGGCTTTTAGCTCTCACATTCTGATGTTAGTGTTGGTCCCAATCTTTCTGAAGTTTCAAGAACCTACTTCATGTTCTGTATCAAAAACGGAATAAAACTGTTGGAGAATTAGCCAAAAAATCGAAATAATTGTGGTTCTGCTTTAAGCATGGTTGTGAAGGGGCCACATCACATTATTAGTATATTTGTCAAGCATGGCACCAAAAGGAAAATGAGTTGGTATCTAACCAAATACTTACAATACTGTAAATATCTTAGCAAGCAAGTTGTCTGGCTTAATCAAATATGCCACTTGTTAAAAAAAAAAAGAAATCGAGCTAGCTAACAGAGAGTATTGTCTCTCCTTCTGCGTGGTTACCTACCGCTGGAGCCTATTTGTTGAAGGAGCTGCCTTGCCCACCTACCCTACACAAGCCTTTCTGCTGCTTCCACTACTGCTCCGGCGCGGCGAGGCGAGGTGGCCAGCGGAGTACAGGTAGATGGAGCTGGCTCTCGGCTCGGCGGCTTCGCTCCTCGGCAAGGTGTGGACGACGCTGTCCGACGGCCTGGTGGCGGCGTACGTGGACAGCCTCGAGCTCGGCCACAACTCGGACCAGATCAAGGACAAGCTGCTGCAGACGCAAGGCCTGCTGCACAACGCCCAGGCCCAGGGGAGCCACGTCGGCGACAACCTTGCCCTGCAGCGCTTGCTGGAGAAGCTGAGAAGGGACGCCGACCAGGCAGAGGACTTGCTCGATGAGGTCCACTACTTCCACATCCATGACAGGCTCCACAGCACCAACTACGCCACCACCCAAGATCTGGACGGCCTTGTCCGCGGTCAAACTCTCCACGCCCGTAGTGCTCTTCGCCACACCCTAGGCAGTTGGTTCCAGTGTTTTTCTTGCTCCCGTACACCCAAGACCAATAGGGATGGTGGTGATGCTGCTGCTGCTGCTGTTGCCAGTGCACCACGCCACGTCACCAACTCCAGTTCTGCTGCTGCTGCTGTTGCCGGCGTCACCAACTCCAACTCTGCTAGTGCTGATGATGGTGATACGCTGCGTTTCGACAGAGTGTCCATGTCCAGAGAAATCAAGTCCCTGTTACAGGGCATGCAGTCCCACTGTGATTCAGTATCCAATTTGCTCAGCAGTACCCCAATCAACAACACGGCAGTTGTCCGACATCGGCCTCAGACTGGTTCCATGATTATACAAGACACATTGTATGGCAGGACAGACACTATTGAGGAAACTGTCAATCGTATCACCGATACTGGTGCCACAAAGACTGTTTCAGTTCTTCCTATAGTTGGTCCAGGGGGTATTGGAAAGACAACTTTCACCACTCACTTGTACAATGATGCAAGGACTCAAGAGCACTTCCAAGTCAGGGTCTGGGTATGTGTATCCACAGATTTTGATGTGCTTAGGCTCACCAAGGAGATACTTACCTGCATACTTGCAGCTCAAGAAGAAAAAAACAGCGGTGTTGCAAATGAAACAACCAATTTAGACCAGCTTCAGAAATCCATAGCACAACGTATCAAGTCCAAGAGGTTTCTGATTGTATTGGATGATATATGGAAATGTGACAGTCAGGATCAGTGGAAAACCCTGTTAGCTCCGTTCACAAAGGGGGATACCAAAGGAAGCATGCTACTTGTCACAACTCGATTCCCAAAGGTAGCAGACATGGTGAAAACAGTTGATCCACTAGAGCTGCGAGGTTTGGAGTCTAATCACTTCTTCACATTCTTTGAAGCATGTATATTTGGTGAAGACGACAAGCCTGAGCATTACAAAGATGAGTTAGCTGGTATTGCACAAAATATTGCAAATAAGCTAAAGGGTTCCCCGCTAGCAGCCAAAACAGTTGGTAGACTATTACACAAGGACCTTTCTCAGAAACATTGGAATGGAGTTCTTGAAAAGGATGAGTGGCTAAAGCAGAAAAATAATTATGATATCATGCCATCTTTAAAGATTAGCTATGATTACCTCCCTTTTGATCTGAAGAAATGTTCTTCCTATTGTGGCCTTTTCCCTGAAGATCATGAGTTTACTTCTTCAGAAATCAATCATTTCTGGGTTGCAATAGGCATCATAGACTCTAATCACCAAGCCGATAGGAATTACTTGGAAGAATTAGTGGACAGTGGTTTTCTCATGAAGAAATTTAATTGGTATGTAATGCATGATTTAATGCATGAGCTATCTAAGACTGTTTCTGCACAAGAATGCCTCAATATAAGCAGCTTAGATTTCAGAGCTGATGCCATCCCACAATCTGTTCGGCACTTATCTATCAACATAGAAGACAGATATATTGCAAATTTTGAGGAAGAAATGTGTAAACTAAGGGAGAGGATAGACATCGCTAATCTGCGAAGTTTGATGATTTTTAGAGAATATGAAGAAGAAAGAATCGCCAAGCTTTTGAAAGATAGCTTCAAGGAAATAAATAGTCTGCGTGTCCTATTTATAGTGGTGAAGTCTGCACAATCTTTTCCATATAGGTTTTCAAAACTTATTCACCTCGAGTACCTCAAAATTAGTTCGTCTTACAATGAAGATAAAATGAGCTTACCTAGTACACTATCAAGATTTTATCACTTGAAATTCTTGGACCTAGATGATTGGTGTGGTACTTATGTGGACCTAGATGCCAAACTGATGTCGAAAAGGAATCTGAAGGAGTTGGAATTACTCTGGGGCAGAGATGGACCAACTACAGATGCTGATATTCTTGATGCTCTTCAACCACACTCTAATCTTAGAGCACTTACAATTGCAAATCATGGTGGTGTCGTTGGTCCTAGTTGGTTGTGTCTTGACATCTGGTTAACAAATTTAGAGTCTCTCATTCTAGAAGGCATATCTTGGAGCACCCTCCCACCTTTTGCGAAGCTACCAAATCTCGAGGACCTCAAATTGAAGAAAATTCCTGGAATGCATCAGTTTGGGCTTGGATGTGGTGGCGCTCCAGGCAAATGTTTTATGCGCTTGAAGACAGTTAAGTTTTGTGAAATGCCAGATCTTGCTGAATGGGTTGTGGAACCTAATTGCCATTCCTTTCCAAGTCTTGAAGAAATCATATGCGTCAATTGTCCCAATCTCCGTGTGATGCCCTTGTCAGAGGTATCCTTCACCAATTTGCGCAGACTTGAAGTTTCTGGGTGCCCCAAGATGTCTCTGCCCTCCATGCCTCACACCTCCACACTGACAGATTTGGTTATTAAAACAGGTAATTCAAGAAGTTTTTACAAATTTCTGCGAGATGATTTAGGGACGTTGTTGTCTTATGATGGAAAGAAATTGGTTGTTAGAGGGTATGGCGGTGCTTTGGCCTCCCACAATCTGGATAAAGTAGAAGATATGATTGTCGGAAGATGCGACGGTTTGTTCCCTGAAGAGCTGGATGGCAGTTTTGTCTTCCATTCAGTTAAGAGTCTCGAATTACATGTATCTCATCTTACCAGCAAATCATCTTCAGAAGTATTAAACTGTTTCCCGGCTCTTTCTGTGTTGAAGATTGATGGCTATAAGGAGGAATGTGGAATGCAGTTCCCATCATCCAGCTCACTGCAGGAACTTACCTTCTCATACTGTAAGGAGAATGGAGGAGGAATTCAGGAGGACAACTCATTGCTACAATCATTAACAATATCCTGCTGTGGCGAATTGTTCTGTCAGTGGCCCATGGAAGAATCAGGAGGAGCTCAGACCATTTGCCCATTCCCTGCTTCCCTGAGGAAACTTGATGTTGAGGAAGAGCCAAGCATGAAGTCAATGGGTCTGCTCTCAAACCTCACGTCTCTCACCACTCTAAGCCTAAAAGAGTGCAGTAATTTAACAGTGGACGGATTCAATCCTCTCATCGCAGTCAACCTCATAAAACTGCAAGTGCATAGGTGCAACACCTTAGCAGCAGATATGCTCTCAAAGGTAGCCTCTCAGAGGGCCAAATTATTATTGCCTGCAGGTTACATCTCTAGATTGGAGGTGCTCAGGGTGGATGACATCTGTGGATTGCTTGTTGCTCCTATTTGCAACCTCCTCGCCCCGGCCCTCCACACACTTGAATTCGAGTCCGATGATGAGTGGATGGAAGGCTTCACGGAAGAGCAAGAGAAAGCGCTGCAGCTCCTCACCTCCCTCCAGAATATAACATTTTTCGACTGCCGGTGTCTGGAGTCCCTTCCTAAAGGGTTACATCGCCTTTCTTCTCTCAAGGAGTTGCGTGTCGTTGACTGTCAAAGAATGATATCAATGCCCAAGGAGGGCCTCCCGGTTTCGCTGAGAAAACTAGAGATGCGTGGTTACTGGGCTCCTTGGCTAGACAAGCAAATTGAGGAAATCAAAAGAACCTACCCAGATTTATCCGTCACGTATACCCAAGGTAAGACTTGTCGCCTCCCTATCTTTTGTTTTCCTATTTCTGAAGCGAGGTTTATTAGCCATCCATACTTCTGCCTCATCTTGACTTGTCAAATCTTTTGTGCACACAAGTTGGCAAACCTGCACATTAATCAGTAGGTCCGGTGCGAGATACAACCGACTCTTCATTCTGCTGACCATTTCAGTGTTGTAAGCTTTTTGTTTGAAACATAATGTGCTTGCTTGCTTCTGTATCCCCGGCCCAATGCTAACTTTGTCATTGCTTCTAAATTCTGACAGGGATACCGGGCACTGCAACAGTGTGGACATAAGTTGTGAATCCTTTCAGCAATGCAATCCTTTCAGCAGTGTGGACATGTCGTTTGTGGATCACGATTACATGATCGATATTTCTCTGCAACTCAAATCTGCCGGTTAAGGTTAGTACCTCCAGAACCAAAATTCTGATCCTAAATTTATGACTGCATTCACGGTGCAAAGCAACCTCTTTGGCTTGCTTATTTATATTTATCCTGCTTGCTTTCTCCATTTAGTTTATATTATGTGCTTAATTTATGACTGCATTCACAGTTCAAGCAACCTCAGTTCTTTTTGTACCCCTTTTCTGCTATTAGACCTGAGATTGATAGTTGATATGTATGCGTGCATTTTCCTCATCAGTTTCTGTTCCGTACATGAAATAAAAAAAGGGCGTGCAAGACATCACTCACTTGGTGCGGATCAAGATGAATACTTCAGTCATAGCTGCAATAATATGTTTGACAGGCTTGTGCTCCTTTTTCGCATGAAGCAGCAGGACTGAACAGAACAGGCCAATTTAACTGTTGGCATCAGTAGGAGGTATTTAACTGCTGCTATTCAAAAATATTTGCTTTTCTTACCACGAATCAAGTGCTTTAATTTCCTTTTACTTGAATCCTTTCATTTGACAGGATGCTGCTTTGTAAAGGCTCATATATCAGATATATGTAGCAGAGAGGGCTGTCTTCTTGTCTTGGTGGTGCATTTATTTTCTTTACAGAATGGTGTGGATGTAACCTTCCTACTATTATCGTGAAGTGAAATTGAATTGAGTTACACTCTACAAGGGAGAATGCTTCCCAATATTTGTTTGATTCTTGAATATGTTTAGCCTGATACTGAATTATTCCTGTAGTACTCTGACTATTATTTGGTCAACCACCAAGTTTAGTTTATGCTGGGGCAGAGTACCCTGACTATTGTACCCAGCTACTACTCACAGAAAAGAACAGTAATGTACCCAGGTACGTACAATCTTGCAGGGAGATTGCATTTATACAGGTTTAGGTTTCATTGGCTGGCATTCATCCTTGCAGCGAATTTCACAGCTGATTCAGAACATACATAGCTCTCGTATCTAAACAAACAAACAAACAAATAGAAGTGAACAGGGCAATTGTCTGTGTTGATATGCTGAAAGGTGAGTACGTACTTGACACTTTGTTCTCATTTCATTTTTGGGTTTTCCCTACTACCTAATATAATGCTCAAATAGGAGTGTTGTGCACTGCAACATTGTAAGCTTGGTAGGAAAATTTAGGCCTCCTGAGTAGCTGAGTTATTCGTATAGGACAAATTGTTGACGGAGTGCAGCATGTCTGAAGCAACGAGGAGTGTTTTGGTTATGCTGGTGCGGAGAAGCGATCGAAAGCATTGTGTCGTACCATGCATCTTGTGCAGAGATGGCACAGGCTGAGGTTTCACACCAATTACAGTGATTGATCCTTGGCTGTAAGGTAAGGTAACGAATGACTGGCTGTTACACCAATTACATTTCCGAGGAGTTACCTATTATTCCAGCTTGTTCATCATTGTCTGACCCAAGTAAGAATAGTTGATTACTCGAATTATGCAGACCAAGTTGGTTACAGTGCACTAGTGAATGTTGCACTTGGTCTTCAATACGTACGTACAAGCTAATTACTATGGTAAATGAAGCACAGGTGAATGTTGAAGTAGCCGTGGAGTCCATCAGGCGGTGGCTTTCTTGTTCAAATTTCCAAGGTCAGCAGGCGCCAGAAAGGCCATTAATTACTTGCTCTCCTATTCTTTTTTCTAAAAAAGACAAAAAAAAACCCTGCTACAACTCGGCTCTCATCTGTCGTGTTTGGCACTGACTTGTTCCTCTCAACAGATGGTGCAGGTGTTCCTCTCATTTGGGTGGGCACGATACACGCCTGCTTCCTAATTTGAGGGCTTTGTGCTGCAATGGTGATGCGGTATGCAGCAGAGAACAGAACAGAGCAGCGAACAGCCTCGCACGCACCACTTGACAAGAAATTTTTGTGTATTCGCCGGCCTCTGTAAATTGATGAGTTGGTACTGTAGAATTGTGTATTTTCTAGATAGAGTAGAAGAGTAAATTCGTTCCGTTTTGGAACAAGTAGAAACTCTATGGCATGGCCAACCATCTTCCACTTCCTCTGAGAATCCTTAACAGCGAGGAAGAGGTATTTAACTGCTGTTTCTTAAAAAGAAGATTTATTTTGTTTTCTTACCATGAATGAATGAATGAATCAAGTGGCTATATTTCCTCTTTCTTGAATCCTTTCCTTTGACATGATGCTGCTGTTGCTGCTGCTTTGTAAAAAAAAAACAAAAAACAGCTCTCTGATAATAATATCATATACTCCCTCCGTCCCAAAATGTAAGACGTTTTTTGACACTACACTAGTGTCAAAAAACATCTTACATTAACATCTTACATTTTGGGACGGAGGGAGTACTATGTAGCAGATAGGTCTGTCCTGTCTTGTCTTGATGGTTGCAGAATGGTATGGATGTAACCTCCTTCCTAGTATATTATCGTGAAATGAAATTTAATTCTACTACTACAAGAGAAGAGAGAATGCTTTCCAATTTGTTTGATTCCGATAGGACGGAAGCAATGAGGATTATCAACTTATGCAGGGGCAGAGTGCTGAAACAATTGTACCCAGCAACAATCTTGCAGGGAGATTGCATGCATGCATACAGGTTTAGGCTTCATTGGCTGGCATTGATCCTTGACTCTATCGATCTAAGGTAATGAATGAATGCTTGGGTGTTTAAGCTACCTTATTAAGAGTGCTTTGTTCATTTATTCTATTGGATTGGATTCTGTAGTCCCAGTAGTGAATGATTGGGTGTTTAAGTTACCATATTAAGAGTGCTTTCTTCATACTCTGTCTGACAACCAAAGTTCATCTATTGTACAGCTGATTGGATTCTGCAGTCCCAGTACTAGTGAATTTCACAGCTGATTCAGAGCAAACAAACTTGATATGTTGAAAGGTGAGTACGTCACACTTTTGTTCTCATTTTCCGGTTTTCCCTAGTAATAGTAATATAATGCTCAAATAGGAGTGTTGTGCACTGAAACTTTGTAATCTCTCTCTGAATTACTTGAATCTGTCTGTCGCCAGAATGTTGCTGCTTTCTAAATTCTAGGGGCCACATTCCTCAAGCACCAGCTGATACAATTGTGTGCGTGTTTGCAGAATAGAAGATCAAGGAATACATATACATACATACATACATACATACATACATACATACATACATACATACATACTTGAGCTAAACCGATCAGATCGTTTAGATACTCCCTCTGTAACTGTAAAGAAATATCTAAACGATCTTATATTTATTTACAGAGGGAGTACATACATGGGTTTTGGGGGGACTGCAATGTTGGAATCAAAGGATCAAACAGTAGTGAACCGAGGTGGAAGACGAGGTTTTTGTTTTGCATGCTCAAACTCCGGCAGCTTTTCTGTTTCTTTCACTGAATTTATTTATTCAGAGTTACAACAAGCGAGGGAAACGTGGCTTGTGGCCTCCTCACTTTGAGCCACAATGCTCGTGCCATCCTACGAACGAATCAGTAGGGTCGGTCTAAACCGTCAAGCACTTGAGCTAATCTCGCTAACCTGCTAACTGTCCAAACTGACAGAGAAAACAGACAAGTACCGAAACAGCTGCCTGCCATGGCAGCTAAACTAACTGAATTTTCTGAAGCTACTCAACTTGCAAGGTTTATTCTAACACATGCAGCTCCAGAAAAAGGCATTTTTCTCGGACCTGAGTGAACATTATTCAGCTAAAGGCCAATCTGCTCAAAGTAGCGTGGTGCTGCCACATTCCATTAGTCATTTGATGAAGCTAATTAGATATCTTGATGCCAATAACATCACTTCCTGGGAATTTTCATGCACTTCAAACACATGGAAACTCTTATTCTGTCATATCACCAATTAAGATTGTTTGTAAGAATTTCTGCACTAGTGTGAGCCTCATGCAGTCGCATATGGTTGTTGTAGCAGTCCTTGAGCCTCATGCAGTCGCATATTTGTGTCATATGGTTGTTTCTGCTACTTGTTTAAATTGAAAATTCATCTCTTCAAGCAGGCAATTTTTCATTGCGCAGTAACATCTAATAGTTGACATCCACATGACCTGCTCTGTACTTGCTGAATCTCACTCAAGATCAGTATCACAATGTGCAAGAAATGAGGTAAACATGTCAGCCCGAGGAGAGTAAAGAGGAACCCTGTCCGTCAGCTCCAAATTAAAGGCCACAACACCGTAAGGTTATTAATTTCAACTCAATGATTTTCTCAGGCGATGCTTCATTTGTTCTTTCCTTGTGTATGTAATTTTTCTGTTGTGTTACTGCTCTTTCCTTGTATACCTGCTAATAATGTACAAACTGTGCAAACTGCAAAATACTACTGGGGTGGGGTGTGCTCAGCATCACCTAATATATGCGTCCGTCGCTGTCTAATTTGGCCGTGCAGAGCTCAACTGACTAGGAGCAGAAAGACAGTAAACGGCATGCATGCAATGCATGATGCTCTGGACTGGACGGAAATGATCAATAATACTCCCTCCGTTCCTAAATGTAAGTCTTTGTAGAGATTTCACTAGATGGACTACATACGGAGCAAAATGAATGAATCCACATTTAAAATGCATCTATATACATCCGTATGTAGTTCATAGTGAAATCCCTACAAAGACCTATATTTAGGAACGGAGGGAGTACCATGCATGATGCTGAACTCACTGGGAGCAGCCATGCCATGTGAATTGATGGGAACTTATTCATCTGGTTTTGCAAGCCATTTGTTTATAAAAGTTTTTGTCTAATTAGCCATATATGCCGCCAGCTTGTATATGCATGTTTTGGTCCTAATAATTTGGAAAATTCAAGCCTCACTTTGTTCTTTCAGCTTCATCTCTTAGTTTTCATATTTATCTCTACTCCATCATTTGGAAAGAAAAAAAATCAAGCATGTTTTCATGTTTGGATGTGACATATATTTATCTTCTGAGAATTTAGTTAAGGTCTTATATCTTTTCTTAGTATTTTATTTTCATTTGAGAATTTAGTTAAGGTCTTATATCTTTTCTGGAAAAGAAAAAGACATCGCTTTTTACTTGGGCCATAGCCCTCATGGAGCCCACTTTTTACTCCATCGCTCTCTCTTTACCAGGGGCAGTGCTATATATCGCCTTTTTACTCCATACATCCCATACTTCATTTTTGAGATTTTTCAAAAACAAAAAAATCATAAATTTTCAAAACAAAAACATGAAGTTGAAAACATGTTCAAATTTTAAAAATGTTCATGAATTCAAAACTTCTTCATGAATTGAAAAAAAGTGCACGGATTCAAAATATGCTCATGAATTTTGAAAATGTTCACAAATTATAAAGATATGCATGAATTAAATAAACTGCTCGTAAATTTAAAAACTATTCAAGAATTTGAAATTGTTGATGACTTCAAAAAACTATTCATGAACAAAGGGGAAAGGAGAGATCATTGAATAAAGTTGCTTCTTGTTTTCCAAAAATTAATTTCTTTGATTATTAATATTTCTTTATGAAGGAAGGAATTTTCTTTGACTTTTTGAGATAATTTAATATTTATTTAGGGGTTTGTATATTTTTACTTCTTTTCTGGAAAGGAACTCTCTCCACTATTTGGGCCTTAATTTTTATAGCCTTGAGGTCGTACGATACATATTAGAGTAAAAAGGAAAAAAAGAAGAAAAGGAGAAGGAATGGCCCGCTCGGATGGGAAATGACAGGGGATCTGGGGGCGCAAATGCTATATCTCGCACGCGGTGAGATGGACGGAGGCCTCGCCCGGCCTATTTAGCTTCCATTTTCAGGAGCTTCTATACTGGTATTTATGTTTTTCTTTTCTTTCTTATGATGTATTTTCAGTTTTTCATTTTCGTTTTACTTTTAAAATTTCACCTTTTTTATTCTCTAAATTTATTTCTTTTTTAATAATCCTTCCTGCTTAATATACATTTATAATTTGTCATGAATATATTTTTCACATCGCATGAATAATATTTTTCATTTTTATGAATATTGTTTATATGTTATGAACATCTCTTATGTTATGAACTGTTTAAAAATATCTCAAATATTTTATTATAATTGTACAAATGTCTTTTGTATGTGATGAATATATTTTAAAAATTGGATGAATAGGTTTTCATTGAATGGTACACATATGTTTTAGATGTATGATGTTTTAAAAAATTTAAATAAAATGCGCTAATATTTTAATTTATATTACATGAACAAATTTGTAAGTAAAATGCGCCAATAGAAGTTAGCTTGATCTACTCATAAGGATAACAAAACGATTACGGATAGAGATGTCTCTCTATACTCGTAAGAAAAATTATATGCTATTAAGCCCTTATAGGCTAACACAGATTGCTTATAGCAATAGAACAGAAATATGCTTGCAACAATACGTCAAGGAAGTTACAAATTAGTTTGCACCATGTGCCATGCGTTAATGCATAATCCAACTTAAAGCTAACTGAGACGAACCGAAATAAGCATACATATCTCTTAGAATCTCTGACAAAGATATCTATTCAGAGAAACATTAGTGTCAAAATTTCAAAGTTCAAAGATAACCAAGTGAGTTTTTTAGCATTACCAACTACCGAGCCTCTTTGCAGGTTTGTAGCGGTGTCTTCAGTATTAGCCGAGATAGTTACCATAATGGATACATGCTACACAAGAGTGATCATAGGTACATGCTACACAAGAGTGATCATAGGTATTTGCCAGTGAGATATGCCACAAAATCTCGAAAACAGGCTGTGAAGACTACTTGCAATATTAACTGAATCCAACTTTTGATATTTTTCTTTGCTGATGACAACTGGATATAGGGCATCCGGACATGTGCCTCGCCTGCATCCATAGATTCTACTAGTCCAATGACGCAACTTGCTTGGACCGATGAAGAACTAATCCGAAGTACCTCCTAATAATGTTCTGCTCATGCATTATAAAATGGAGCTACCAATGAATATAGGTTTTATGTGTGGAGGTGGGGGAGGGGGGCATGGGCCCCCTTGTCCATATTTAGCAAATATGAAAGTTATCACAAAAAAGGGGCATTGACCTCATAAATGGAGTACATATTGGCACAGTCCTGTTGTGGACAAGGCACACACTTTAATTCCTATAAATAGTGTTCTGGTAATGTTCATTTTGTAATAAATTCGTCTGAAATCTAAGGTTTTATTACAAATATCTACTATGTTTTACAAATATGAACACATAAGATTGAATTTTGTTACATATATCTACTATATTTTATTTGTCACCTTTATAAAAGAAATATGATGGTGCAAAGTCCATGTAAAATAGAACATGCATGTCTTGTTTGCAGTTGAACATCAAAGGTTTACACTACTACCTCCGTCCGGATTTTCAAGGCCGAACGACCAAATATCTTGGACCAAGGCAGCCTCGATTCTTCCAAAAAGCCTGCATGCTTTCTTTGCTCTGCTTGCATGCAACCTATGAATTGCTCTGCATGCTGCAACTTGTTTCTCTCTCCTGACCGCATGCACATGCATGGCCAATCATCCGCCAGGAGGAGTCAGGAATTGAGAGGAAAACACATCGATCTAAAGCATCGGCCTAACTAATGCGGACAGGGTAAAATGGCTCACCGGCCCTCTAATCCCGGACGGAGGTAGTACTAGTTAATTTTTTAAAACCATGCATGACGTATTAGATAGTTGTTTCTGTGCAAGCAAGAGAGCATTCGTGTGTGCTTGGTAAGTAGGAGAAACAATTCCGTATCTAGATGGAGGGTTCATTGATTACAAGGCTTGCACGGCATGCGTGCGTGCAAGCATGTATCTTGCGTGTGTGGATGCATGTAGCTTGGCAAGTAGGCAATGGGGTCGACGTACGGGAGGAGAAGCAATTCCAAATCCAGATGAAGATTTCGCTGATTACAAGGCTTGCACGGCATCACTTTGCTGCATCATGCATGCATTTTGTTTGCTTTAAAATATTGAATTTCGTCAGGTATATCAATAAGCATGTCTTCTTGGCACTTGAATTTGAAACTTTATACTAGCATTTTGTTTAAGTTTCTAGTAGGCAAGATATTTTGGTGTGGGTCAGAAACACTTGTAACACTGAAATTTCGAGCCCAATCGAGACTAAAATATAAATTAGGTTCCGATTCAATAAGAAATGTTGAATTCTGAAAACTCAAAATCTGAAATAACTTTCAAAGTATGTGAAATCTCACATACTTTGGTGATGCCGGAAAAAAATCCGTTTCCGAAATTTAAACCTTGCTACGGGCTAGCATACATGTTGTATGTTGTTTTTTTCCAAGCAAGAAAGAACGCATGCATGCATTGCAAATTGGCAACGAGAAGAAGAAATTCATATGGAGAGTTATTATTATTATTAGTTGATGATTAGCCAAGGCAGAAGCAGGAAGGTGACCGGAGCTGCACGTTACAACATCTTTGCTTAAACATGTGGGGGATACTTAGTAATGGTGTACACTTCTTAGTTTAGCACCAAAGCATGCTAGCTTGCTCGTCAGAAGTTAGCCTTTTACTTTATACTTGAATTTTACTTTATACTTGAATTTAGATCACAAGTATAGAATTTTTGTGTGAGGGGGGGGGGGGGGCATCGTCCCCCTTGCCCATATTTAGCAAATATGAAATTTATCACAAAAGGGGGCCATAACCCTCATGGAGTCCACTTTTTACTCTATCGCTCCTCTTTTCGAGGGGCAGCGCTATATAGCGCTTTTTACTCCATACCTCCCATACTTCATTTTTGAGACTTTAAAAAAATTCATAAATTTTCAAAACAAAAAAGTTGAAAACATGTTCATGAATTCAAAACTTCTTCACGAATTGAAAAAAAGTGTATGAATTCAAAATATGCTCATGAATTTTGAAAAATTTCACAAATTATAAAGATATGCATGAATTAAAAAAACTGCTCGTAAATTTAAAAACTATTCAAGAATTTGAAATTGTTGAGGACTTCAAAAATCTATTCATGAACAAAGGGGAAAGGAGAGATCATTGAAAATTTGCTTCTTGTTTTCCAAAAAATAATTTCTTTGATTATTAATATTTCTTTATGAAGGAAGGAAATTTCTTTGACTTTTTTAGATAATTTAATATTTATTTAGGGGTTTGTATATTTTTATTTCTTTTCTAGAAAGGAACTCTCTCCACTATTTGGGCCTTAATTATTATGAGACCCACCTATATTATTATTTCCTATATTTTATAACCTTGAGGTCATACGATATATTAGAGTTAAAGGAAAAAAAAGGAGAAGGCATTGCCTCCTCGGATGAGAATGGACAAGGGGGCTGGGGGCGCAAATGCTATGTCTCGCACCCTGTAAGATGGACGGAGCCCTCGCCCGGACTATTTAGCTTTGATTTTGAGAAACTTCTATACTGGTATTTATGTTTTTATTTTCTTTCTTATTATGTATTTTCAGTTTTTCATTTTCGTTTTCCTTTTTTTATTTCAAATTTTTTATTCTCTAAATTTATGTATTTTTTTAATAATCCTTCCTGCTTAATATCCAAATATTTCTTATTTGTCATGAATATATTTTTAAATCGCATGAATAATGTTTTACATTTTCATGAATATTTTTTAAATGTTATGAACATCTCTTATGTCATGAACTGTTTAAAAATATCTCAAATATTTTATTATAATTGTACAAATGTCTTTTGTATGTGATGAACATATTCTAAATTGGATGAATAGGTTTTCGTTTAATGGTACACATATGTTTTAGATGTATGACATTTTAAACATTTTAAATAAAATGCGCTAATATTTTAGTTTATGTTACATGAACAAATTTTTAAATATATACACCAGAGAGTGTTAGCAAAATATTTTTCTCTAAACCTTTATTTATAAGAATTGTAAAATCATGAAAAAGGAAACAATAAAGCGAGAAAAAAGCATTGTTCCTAAGCGCGATAGGCTTGCGGGAAAAAGTTTCTATGGGCCTGGCTCATCTACTAGTTGTTGCATGTGGCTGCCCATAGACGGACTCTTCGCGAGGGGTAGGGAAGTGAAAAGAGGGAGATAAGAACTTGATATGGCTCCTTGGTGTGGTAAGTAAAAATAAAAGGCCTTTTCTTAATTTATTTAATGGCTAAAACTCTATAAAATAAAATAAACAGAGAAGTTTCAATAAAGGACCACTGATATAAGCTATTTTGAATATTTGGGAGCTATTGAAGGTATGTCCACTGTGAAATTATAAACAAAATAAATATAAATACACATACTCAGCTAGTTTCGTACCATGCGACAAATAAAGGAAGCACCCTAACTAACCAAGAGCTCTTTATATAATGGACGTTTACACAGGTCAATGTTGTAGCCATTGTTTAAATTCATGAAGATTCAACCGTATGGACATAACAATATTAATGGAATTACGCTAGCAGTATAGCGGGCATTGGCCGTTTAGTGTTGAGTAGTATGCGATATTGGAGGGCCGTTCTCCTAGACACAGCACTTACTGACAAGGCGCATTTCTTTTTCTTTGCCTGTTAATAATGGTGATGGCAAGTGGGAAAAGGAAGGACGCTCATGGTCGGAGTTGCCCGCATGTGGGGCTATGGCCACGAGCATGTGACAGGAGCATGAAAAAATGTGGCCATGCTGTGGTGAATAAATCTAATATTTAGATCTTCACTTACACAAGAGGGGATGTTTTCTTATTCTTGTGACGGGGAGTTGATACAGACTGAGAGCATCTTCAGCCGCGCCCCCAACAGGCCCCCCAGGCGACTTTTCAGTGCCGACACCGAAAAACCGCTTTATTCGCGCCCTCAGGACGCCGAAATCCGCCGGTTCGGCCCGTTTTTGGGCTCGGCGTACTGGAGGCGCTCGGGGGCTCCGGCGCAAAGGAAAAGCATGACTGGCCCACACCATCAGGCGAAAAGTCAAGTTTTCCTTCCCGATTCACCTCCCACCCCCCGCGCGCTCGGCCGTCATCCGGCTGTATCCCGGCGCCGCCCACCGCCCGCCCCCGCTAGATAGCCCATTGATGACCCACAAGTATAGGGGATCTATCGTAGTCCTTTCGATAAGTAAGAGTGTCGAACACAACGAGGAGCAGAAGGAAATGACAAGCGATTTTCAGTAAGGTATTCTCTGCAAGCACTGAAATTATCAGTAACAGATAGTTTTATGATAAGGTAATTCGTAACGGATAACAAGTAACAAGAGTAAACAAGGTGCGGCAAGGTGGCCCAATCCTTTTTGTAGCAAAGGACAAGCCTAGACACTC
This sequence comes from Triticum dicoccoides, assembly GCF_002162155.2. Lineage (NCBI taxonomy): Eukaryota > Viridiplantae > Streptophyta > Magnoliopsida > Poales > Poaceae > Triticum > Triticum dicoccoides. The sequence goes on along the minus strand of NC_041393.1, from coordinate 1,645,432 downwards.
TCTTATATAAAGGAAAGCGCTCCCGAGGACACATGGGAATTATCGCCAAGCTAGTTTTCATCATGCTCATATGATTCACGTTCGTTACTTTGATAATTTGATATGTGGGTGGACCGGTGCTTGGGTACTACCCTTCCTTGGACAAGCATCCCACTTATGATTAACCCCTCTCGCAAGCATCCGCAACTATGAAAGAAGAATTAAGGTAAACCTAACCATAGCATGAAACATGTGGATCCAAATCAGCCCCTTACGAAGCAACGCATAAACTAGGGTTTAAGCTTCTGTCACTCTAGCAACCCATCATCCACTTATTACTTCCCAATGCCTTCCCCTAGGCCCAAACAATGGTGAAGTGTCATGTAGTCGACATTCACATAACACCACTAGAGAAAAGACAACATACATCTCATCAAAATATCGAATGAATACCAAATTCACATGACTACTTATAGCAAGACTTCTCCCATGTCCCCAGGAACAAACGTAACTACTCACAAATCATATTCATGTTCATAATCAGAGGGGTACTAATATGCATGAAGGATCTGAACATATGATCTTTCACCAAATAAACCAACTAGCATCAACTACAAGGAGTAATCAACACTACTAGCAACCCACAGGTACCAATCTAAGGTTTTGAGACAAATATCGGATACAAGAGATGAACTAGGGTTTGAGAGGATATGGTGCTGGTGAAGATGTTGATGGAGATTGACCCCCTCCCGATGAGAGGATCGATGGTGACAATTCCCCCCCTCCTGGAGGGATCTTTTCCTGGCAGAACAGCGCCCCCGGAGCCCTAGATTGGTTCTGGCCAGGTTCCGCCTCGAGACGGTGGCGCTTCGTCCCGAAAACTTCCCTCTGATTTTTTCCAGGGCGAAAGACACCTTATACCAGAAGATGGGAATCGGGGGGCTTCCAGGTGGCCCACGATGCAGGGGGCACGCCTAGGGGGGTAGGACGCGCCCTCCACCCTCGTGGACAGGGTGTGGCCCCCCTCTGGTGCTTTCTTCGCCCAATATTTTTAATATATTCTAAAACTGACTTCCGTGGAGTTTCAGGAATTTTGGAGTTGTGCAGAATAGGTCTCTAATATTTACTCATTTTCCAGCCCAGAATTCCAACTGCCGGCATTCTCCCTCTTCATGTAAACCTTGTAAAATAAGAGAGAAAAGGCATATGTATTGTGACATAATGTGTAATAACAGCCCATAATGCAATAAATAACAATATAAAAGCATGATGCAAAATGGACGTATCAACTCCCCCAAGCTTAGACCTCGCTTGTCCTCAAGCGGAAGCCGATATCGAAAAATATGTCCACATGTTTAGAGATAAAGGTGTCGATAAAATAAAATACGGACATGAGGGCATCATGATCATTCTTAAAACAGCAACATATATATGTTGTCATATGATTTCTTATGCTGAAGTAACAATCTATTCACAATGTAAAGCTTCATTGAAAACTAATAAACTAGTCATTGAAGCAATTGCAATTTATCATAACATCAGAAAGAGTCAACATAAGAGCTTTTCAGCCAGTCCACATACTCAACTATCATTTAGTCTTTCACAATTGCTAACACTCATGTAATATTTATGGGTGTGAAGTTTTAATCGGACACAGAGAAATATAGGGGCTTATAGTTTTGCCTCCCAACCTTTTACCTCAAGAGTAACGTCAACAATAATGCTTTATGAAAACCCACATCCAATTGGATATATATATATATATATATATATATATATATCAGGATATTTCCAACACATAGTGCTTGCCAAAGGATAAAGTGTAAAAAGGAAAGGTGAAGATCACCATGACTCTTGTACAAGGCATAAGACAAAAATAAAAGATAGGCCCATCGCAGAGGGAAGCAGAGGTTGTCATGTGCTTTTATGGTTGGATGTACAAAATCTTAATGCAAAAGAACATCACTTTATATTGCCACTTGTGATAAGGACCTTTATTATGCAGTCCGTCGCTTTTATTTCTTCCATAGCACAAGATCGTATAAAGATTATTTTCTCCACACTAATAGATCATACATATTTAGAGAGCAATTTTTATTGCTTGCAACAATGACAACTTACTTGAAGGATCTTACTCGATCCATAGGTAGATATGGTGGTCTCTCATGGCAAAACTGGGTTTAAGGATATTGGGAAGCACAAGTAGTATCTCTACTTGGTGCAAATAATTTGGCTAGCATGAGGGGGAAAGGCAAGTCAACATGTTGGATGATCCATGACAATATACTTTATTTTGGATATAAGAAAACATAACACATTACGTTGTCCTCCTTGTCCAACATCAACTTTTTAGCATGTCATATTTTAATGAGTGCTCACAATCATAAAAGATGTCCAAGATAGTGTATTTATATGTGAAAACCTCTCTTTCTTTATTACTTCCTATTAATTGCAACAATGACCAAAACTATGTTTGTCAACTCTCAAAAACTTTTATTCATCATACTCTTTATATGTGAAGTCATTACTCTCCATAAGATCAATATGCTTTATTTTTCTTTTATTCCCTCAAGATCATAGCAAGATAACCAAGCCCTCGACTCAAAACTAATCTTTATTATATATAGCTCACGGACTCGATTACATAGATAAGGATCAACACAAAAACTCAAGGCTAGAACATACTAAACTTTATTATACTAGATCAAGATATAACCAAAAGGATCGAACTAAGAAAAACAGTAAAGATAGGAGTGTGATGGTGATACGATACCGGGGCACCTCCCCCAAGCTTGGAAATTGCCAAGGGGAGTGCCCATACCCATGTGTTTATGTCTCTTTCTTCGGAGGTGGTGATGATGGAGTTGTTGATGATGTAGGCTTGCCGTCCATCTTCCAAGGCATAGGCTCACCATCATAGAAGGATGATCGAGTCTCCGGGATCCTCAAATCTGCATCCAAACTCATCCTCTTGAATCTATATTCATACTCATAGTTTTGGTTTTGTAGGTCGTAGATCTGGGCTTGAAGATGCTCGATTTTCTCATGAAGCTTGAAGATATTCTCCCCAATGTTCTTGGCATCCAGCTTGTGGTTGTTGGTGAACTCAGCAATCATCATGTGGTTGGCATTGAGTCCGCGTTCCACCACCCCTTGGCACTTGAAAACTTGTTGCTCCATCGCTTCGAGTCTTGTCTCCACGCTTCCGGTCCTCCTTGGTCCCTCAACATCACTGATGTGCAGCAACCCATCACACATCTCAATGGTTTGAGGGTGTTGCAGCACCTCCGTGAGGTAGGGGTTGATGACCTTCTCGAAAAACTTGTCCTTGGGGGCGCTTGAAGACGTCATGGTGATCTAGATTTGTCAGAAAAATAGCTCGAAACAAAAGTAGAGGGTTTGTCGTGGTACCGTGGTCAAAACCTTCGGGAGATTATATAATGAATTTTTACCGACCAAAAGAAGTATCGTGCAAGAAAACAGAGTCTGGAGGGTACACGAGGTGCCCACGAGGCAGGGGGCGCGCCCAGGGGGGTAGGGAGCGCCCTCCACCCTCGTGGATGCCTCGTGTCCCTTTCGGACTACTTCTTATTTTCCTATTTTCTTAAATATTCCAAAATGGGGAAAATTGCTATTAGAACTGTTTTGGAGTCGGTTTACTTACCGTACCACATACCTATTCCTTTTCGGAGTCTGAAACGTTCTGGAAAGTGTCCCTTATGTATTCCTCCGGGGTTCGGTTTCAATAACATTAGTTTCAACATTTATGGGATTACCTAAGATATAATGTTTGATTCTTTGACAGTTCACCACCTTTGGATTTGTGCCTTCGAAGTTGTTGATTTTTATGGCACCGGAACGATAGACTTCCTCGATAACGTAAGGACCTTCCCATTTAGAGAGAAGTTTTCCTGCAAAAAATCTTAAATGAGAGTTGTATAACAAAACATAATCACCTACATTAAACTCACGCTTTTGTAGCCTTTTGTCATGCCATCTTTTAAATTTTTCTTTAAACAGTTTGGCATTCTCATAGGCCTGGGTTCTCCCCTCATCAAGTGAGCTAATGTCAAATAGTCTCTTCTCACCGGCAAGTTTGAAATCATAATTGAGCTCTTTAATGGCCCAATATGCCTTATGTTCTAATTTGAGAGATAAGTGACATGCTTTTCCATAAACCATTTTATACGGAGACATACCCATATGATTTTTATACGCATTTCTATAGGCCCATAATGCATCATCAAGTTTCTTCGACCAATTCTTTCTAGATCTATTAACAGTCTTTTGCAAAATTAATTTAATCTCTCTATTACTCAATTATACTTGACCACTAGATTGTGGATGGTATGGGGATGCGATTCTATTATTAACATCATATTTAGCAAGCATTTTATGAAAAGCACCATGAATAAGATGTGAACCACCATCAATCATTAAGTATCTAGGGACTCCAAACCTCGGAAAAATAACTTTTTTAAGCATCTTAATAGATGTGTCATGATCAGCACTACTAGTTGGAATAGCTTATACCCACTTAGTAACATAATCAACAGCAACTTAAAAATGTGTATACCCATTAGAGGAAGGAAAAGGTCCCATATAATAAGAGCCACAAACATCAAATGGTTCAATAACAAGTGAAGTTCATAGGCATTTCTTGACGTCTACTAATATTACCAATTCTTGGACATTCATCACAAGACAAGACAAACTTATGGACGTCTTTGAAAAGAGTAGGCCAATAAAAACCGGATTGCAATACCTTATGTGCAGTTCTATCTCCAGCGTGGTGTCCTCCATAAGCCTCGGAGTGACACTTGCGTAGGATCTGTTCCTGTTCATGCTCAGGTACACAACGTCTAATAACACCATCTACTCCTTCTTTATAAAGGTGTGGGTCATCCCAGAAGTAATGTCTTAAATCATAGAAAAACTTTTTCTTTTGCTGATATGTGAAACTAGGTGGTATAAATTTAGCAACAATGTAATTAGCATAATCAGCATACCATGGAGCAGTACGAGAATCATTTATGATAGCTAATTGTTCATCAGAAAAGCTATCATCAATAGGTAGTGGGTCATCAAGAACATTCTCTAACCTAGACAAGTTGTCTGCAACGGGGTTCTTAGCTCCCTTTTTATCAAAATATGCAAATCAAATTCTTGTAGCAAGAGAACCCACCTAATAAGTCTAGGTTTAGCATCTTTCTTTTCCATATGATATTTAATAGCAGCATGATCAGTGTGAACAGTTACTTTAGAATCAACAATATAAGGTCTGAACTTATCACAAGCAAATACAACTGCTAAAAATTCTTTTTCAGTGGTAGCATAATTTCTCTGGGCACTGTCTAGAGTTTTACTAGCATATTGGATAACATTTAATTTCTTATAAACTCTTTGTCCTAAAACAACACCTACAGCATAATCACTAGCCTCACACATAACTTCAAAGGGTAAATTCCAATCAGGTGGCTGAACAATAGGTGCAGAAATCAAGGCTTTCTTAAATATTTCAAATGCTTCTACACAATCATCATCAAAGACAAAAGGAACATCTTTTTGTAAGATATTAGTCAGGGGCCTAGAAATTTTAGAGAAGTCTTTAATGAACCTCCTATAAAACCGGCATGACCATGGAAACTTCTTATACCTTTGATGTCCTTAGGACACAACATCTTTTCAATAGCATCAACTTTAGCTTTATCAACTTCAATACCTCTTTCAGAAATCTTATGCCCCAAGACAATACCTTCATTAACCATAAAGTGGCACTTCTCCCAATTCAAGATAAGATTAGTTTCTTCACATCTCTGCAAGACTTGATCAAGGTTGCTTAAGCAATCATCAAAAGAAGTTCCATACACGGAAAAATCATCCATGAAAACCTCAACAATCTTTTCACAAAAGTTAGAGAATATAGCAGTCATACATCTTTGAGAGGTAGCAGGTGCATTACATAAACCAAAAGGCATATGCCTATAAGCAAAGGTACCGAAAGGGCAAGTAAAAGTGGTCTTATCCTGATCCTCTTTTGGCACAGGTATTTGGGAGAAACGAGAATAACCATCTAGAAAGCAAAATGTGTATGTTTAGATAATCTTTCTAGCATGTGATCAATAAAAGGTAAAGGGTAATGATATTTCCTAGTAGCTTTATTTAATTTGCGGAAATCAATTACCATTCTATAACCTATAACAATTCTTTATGGGATCAATTCATCTTTATCATTAGGAACAACAGTAACCTCCCTTCTTAGGGACACAATGCACAGGACTTACCCACTGACTATCAGCAACAGGATAAATTATACCTGCCTCCAGAAGCTTTAATATTTCATTTCTTACCACTTCTTTCATCTTAGGATTTAACCGTCGTTGGTGACCAACAACCGGTTTAGCGTCTTTCTCCAATTTTATTTTGTGCTGGCATAGAGTGGGACTAATGCCCTTAAGATCATCAAGAGTATATCCAATAGCAGCACGGTGCTTCTTCAGAGTTTTCAATAATTTCTCTTCTTCCTGCTCTGAAAGGTTAGCACTAATAATAACAGGATTTATCTTCGTCTCATCAAGATAAGCATATTTAAGAGTATCAGGTAATGGTTTAAGCTCAAACACGGGATCACCCTTAGTTGGAGGAGGATCCCCTAGAATTTCAACAGGAAAGTTGTGTTTCAAAATAGGTCCCTGTTTAAAGAATACTTCATCTATTTCCCTTCTTTCATTCATAAACATATCATTTTCATGGTCTAGCAAATATTGTTCTAAAGGATCATTAGGAGGCACGGCAATAGAGGCAAGACCAATAATTTCATCTTTACTAGGAAATTATTTATCATGGGGTGGTCTCTGAAATTTAGCAAAATTAAAATCATGAGACATATCCCCTAAACCAACAGTAACAATATTCTTTTCGCAATCTATCTTAGAATTAACAGTATTCAAGAAGGGTCTACCAAATATAATGGGACAAAAGTCATCTTGTGGGGAACCAAGAACAAGAAAATCAGTAGGATATTTAACCTTCCCACACGAGACTTCAACATCTCTAACAATCCTAACTGGTGAAGTAGTATCTCTATTGGCAAGCTTAATTGTAACATCAATATCTTCTATCTCAGCAGGTGCAATATCGTGCACAATTTCTTTGTATAAGGAATGAGGTATTGCACTCGCACTAGCACCCATATCACATAAGCCATGATAACAATGATCTCGTATTTTAACAGAAACAACAGGCATGCCAACTACATGTCTATGTTTACCTTTAGTATCGGGTCTAGCAATTCTAGCAGCTTCATTACAGAAGTAAATAACATGCCATCAATATTATCAACCAAGAGATCGTTAACCATAGCAATACTAGGTTCAACTTTAATTTGCTCAGAGGGTGTAGATGTTCTAGCATTACTCTTACGAACCACAGTTGAAGCTTTAGCACGATTCCTTATTCTAATAAGGAAAGGTGGTTTCTCAATATAAGCGTAGGAACAATAGGATCAACATTATAAGTGATAGTCTTTTCTTCAAATTTAATAGGTTCAACTACTTTTACTTCAATGGGAGGATGATATTTAAACCACTTCTCCTTAGGGAGATCAACACACTAGTAGAAAACGGACCTAATATGAGACACATTAGTGCCGGTTTGGTTTCGAGCCGGCACTAATGTGTCCATTAGTGCCGGTTCCAAAGGCTAGCCGGCCGCCCTCATTAGTACCGGTTCGTGGCGAACCTTTAGTACCGGTTCGTGCCACAAACCGGTACTAAAGAGGGTGGTGGCAGGGTGTTGTCAGTCTGGGGCCCGTCCAACACCTTTAGTACCGGTTCGAGGCACGAACCGGTACTAAAGGTCGACGTACATAAACCCTTCGTCCACCCGAGCCACTCTGTTCTTCCCCTTTCCCCTCACTTCTCCTCTGTTCTTCCCCTTTCTCCTCGAGCTCCTCACAAATTTTTCCCAAAATTTGTCAAGATTTGAAGGCCCTCGGATGTGGTATATTCTCTTTTAAAACTAGTTGTTGCATTTCGTGTTTATGACAAATTATGCCCATCAAGTTGACATAGATATTTTTATCTAGGAGATATGTGAACTGGAAATTCCAACCGACTCTATTGTCGAGAGGTTAAATTTAGTTGAAAGAGAAAACGAGTATTTGAAAGAAAAATTGAAAAGAATTGAGGGGGAGAAGATGGAATTGGAGTTGCATGTTGCCGATGTCGTCGATGATCACAAGATCAAGATGGAGAAAATGAGGTTGAAGATTAGAAAGATTAGAAAATATGCCATTGATAGTGTGGCTTGGTATCATTATGCTGTTGGATCAATTGTTACCTTAGTTGCGATCTTCATCGCATTTGTTGTTGCATTTAAATTCTTTAGCTAGAGAGTTATTTGTATGTTGCATTTAATTAAGTGCTGCATATGAACTTTATGTATGAACTTGTATTAATTTGGTCTATTTGGTGTTGTGTAATGAAGATGAGCCGACAATGGATGTATGATGACCGATGCTCTCCCGAGTTCATTAATGACGTGCATACTTTTCTGCAGGCCGCTGAGGCAAACAAGCGGGCGGATGGTTTTATGCCTTGTCCATGTGCTGGCTGTAAAAATGGTCACAATTACTCTACAGAAAAAACCATTCACATCCACCTATTTAAGTCCGGTTTCATGCCCCACTATAATGTTTGGACCAAGCACGGAGAAATAGGGGTTATGATGGAAGACAATGAAGAAGAAGAGGACGACGATGGCTATCCTGGCCATGGGTTCCCTGAATACGATGATACAACAATGGGGGAAGAAGCTGAGGCGGCAATGCGTGAAGAAGCTGAAGAAGAGGCATCAGATGAGCCCGCTGATGATCTAGGTCAGGCCATTGCCGATGCAAAGAGAAACTGCGCAAGTGATCTGGAGAGGACGAAGTTGCAGCGGATGTTAGAGGATCACAAGAAATTGTTGTACCCGAATTGCGAAGCTGACAAAAAAAAGTTGGGCACCACACTTGAATTGCTGCAATGGAAGGCAGAGAATGGTGTATCTGACAAGGGATTTGGAAAGTTGCTGGTAATAATAAAGAATATGCTTCCAAAGGACAACGAATTGCCCGAGAGTACGTATGAAGCAAAGAAGGCTGTCTGCCCTCTAGGGTTAGAGGTGCAAAAGATACATGCATGCCCTAATGACTGCATCCTCTACCGCGGTGAGTACGAGGATTTGAATGCTTGCCCGGTATGCGGTGCATTGCGTTATAAGATCAGTCGCGATGACCCTGGTGATGTCGAGGGCGAGCGCCCCAGGAAGAAGATTCCTGCCAAGGTGATGTGGTATTCTCCTATAATACCATGGTTGAAACGTTTGTTCCAAAACAAAGAGCATGCGAAGGCGATGCGGTGGCACGCAGAAGATCGTAAGAAAGACGGAAAGTTGAGAGTACCCGCTGACGGTTCGCAGTGGAGAAAAGTCGAGAGAAAGTACTGGGAGGAGTTTGCAGGTGACCCAAGGAACGTATGGTTTGGTCTAAGCGCAGATGGCATTAATCCTTTTGGGGAGCAGAGCAGCAACCATAGCACGTGGCCTGTGACTCTATGTTTGTATAACCTTCCTCCTTGGTTGTGCATGAAGCGGAAGTTCATTATGATGCCAGTGCTCATCCAAGGCCCTAAGCAACCTGGCAACGACATTGATGTGTACCTAAGGCCATTAGTTGAAGAACTATTACAGCTGTGGAATGGAACAGGTGTACGTGCGTGGGATGAGCACGGACAGGAAGAATTTGACCTAAAGGCATTGCTGTTCATGACCATCAATGATTGGCCTGCTCTCAGTAACCTTTCAGGACAGACAAACAAGGGATACCGCGGATGCACGCACTGTTTGGATGATACCGACAGTATATATTTGGATAGTTGTAGGAAGAATGTGTACCTGGGACATCGTCGATTTCTTCCGACAAGGCATCCCGTAAGAAAGAAAGGCAAGCATTTCAAAGGTGAGGCGGATCACCGGACGAAGCCTCGCCACCGTACTGGTGCTGATGTACATGATATGGTAAAGGATTTGGAGGTAATCTTTGGAAAGGGTCCTGGCAGAAAACCTGTTCCGAAGGACGCTGACGGACGCGCACCCATGTGGAATAAGAAATCTATATTTTGGGACCTGCCATATTGGAAAGACCTAGAGGTCCGCTCCGCAATCAACGTGATGCACGTGACGAAGAATCTTTGCGTGACCCTGCTTGGCTTTTTGGGAGTGTATGGGAAGACAAAAGATACACCAGAGGCACGGGAGGACCAGCAACGTATGCACGGAAAAGACGGCATACATCAGGGTCAGGCCAGCTACGCTCTTACCAAAGAAGAAAAGGAAATCTTCTTCGAATGCCTGCTCAGCATGAAGGTACCGTCTGGCTTCTCGTCGAATATAAAGGGAATAATAAATATGGCAGAGAAAAAGTTCCAGAACCTAAAGTCTCATGACTGCCACGTGATTATGAGCAACTCCTTCCAGTTGCACTGAGGGGGATTCTACTGGAAAACGTTCGATTAGCCATTGTGAAGCTATGTGCATTCCTCAATGCAATCTCTCAGAAGGTAATCGATCCAGAAATCATACCAAGGTTACAGAATGATTTGGTGCAATGTCTTGTCAGTTTCGAGTTGGTGTTCCCACCATCCTTCTTCAACATCATGACGCACGTCCTAGTTCACCTTTGCGAAGAGATTAACGTTTTGGGTCCTGTATTTCTACACAATATGTTCCCCTTTGAAAGGTTCATGGGAGTCTTGAAGAAATATGTTCATAACCGTGCTAGGCCAGAAGGAAGCATCTCGAAGGGCCATGAAAATGAGGAGGTCATTGAGTTTTGTATTGACTTCATTCCTGACCTTAAGCCGATTGGTGTTCCTGAATCGCGGCATAAGGGCAGACTGGAAGGAAAAGGCACGCTAGGAGGGCATCAAATAATATGTATGGACGGGCATTCTCTCACTGAAGCACACTACACAGTTCTACAGAATTCCGCCTTGGTGGCTCCGTATATGGAGGAACACAAGAATTTTCTACAGTCCAAACACCCGGAGAAGTCCGACGACTGGATTACACGCGAACAAACGAGGACTTTCGCCGGTTGGTTGCAGAAACGTGCCCTGAATGATGGCGATATTCAAAATGACCTGTACTCGCTGTCCCAGTTACCATCTTCGAATATAATGACTTTCAAAGGGTACCAGATAAATGGGAATACATTTTACATGATCGCCCAAGATAAGAAGAGCACCAACCAAAACAGTGGTGTCCGCTTTGATGCAACAACCAACACGGGAACGGAAACATATTATGGTTATATAGAGGACATATGGGAACTTAACTATGGATCAGGTGATTTGAAGGTCCCTTTGTTTCGGTGCAAATGGGTCAATATGACACGAGGCGGGGTAACGGAAGACCCGCAGTACGGAATGACAACAGTGGATCTCACCAATCTTGCGTATGCAGACGAACCATTCGTCCTAGCCAATGATGTGGCGCAGGTTTTTTATGTGAAAGACATGTCTTCCAGGCCGAGAAAAAGAAAAGATAAGGAAGCGAATGGATCATACGACGAGCCAAAGCGCCACATAGTTCTTTCAGGAAAAAGAAACATCGTGGGAGTGGATGACAAGACAGACATGTTAGAAGATTATGAAAAGTTTGATGAAATTGCTCCATTCACAGTGAATATTGACACGAGCATCCTGTTAAATGATGAAGATTTTCCATGGTTACGGCGCAAAGGGACACACGCGAAGAAAAAGTTTCACACCGAAAGATCTGGGATGTGATCGGCTTCACTATCATCACTTTCTTCTGTGTTTCACACCCAGGAGGGAATGTCTGTAATAGTTAGGGTAGTTATGTGTTTTGGCATTTGAAACGCGAAGAAATTTTATGTGCAAACAAATTCTTTTCATGCATTTACTGATTTTTTCCAGCTAAATGGCCCTGAAATTGAAAAGCATTTCAAATAAACTCAGAAAAGGTTGAAAGTTGGCATGGTATCATAATTTCATAGAAATAGCATGTGCAAGAAAGTAGAGAGGGTTACGGCAAAAACTGGATGCACTTCGTGTATAAAATGGACAATCTCTTTCGAAGTATCAGGGTTTCCGACGAAAACTGAACTGTTACAAAGGCATTTCATTTTTTAAATAACCTAAGCATTACCAAATTGAATATAATGATAAAACACACTAATATTAAACATAAGAAAAAAGAATCACTGAAAAAACTTTTTTCAAAGTTAAGTTATTCACAAACTAGTGATTCACACAAATTTCAAATAATTCAAAATTTAAACTATTCAAATTTGAAAACTACCGGCACTAACAGAAAGTTTGTAATTTTTTGTACCGAAAGCAAAAATATTCACAAAGAAACTCTAAATACAGCAAAAAACAACTCAAAAATAAATAAAACAAAAATAAATAAAGCGAAAAAAAATTAAGAAAAAAAAGCCCGCCTACTGGGCCAAAGCGGCCTGCATACGACTAGCAACACAACCTTTTGTTGGGCCAGGATGCAGGCCCGCAAAGGCCCAGTAGGCCCACTGGGCGAAGAGGACAGGTGGGCCCAGTAGGCCAGGTAAGGAGAGGAGCTCGAGAGAGCTACCGCACTGGGTCTTATAAACCAGTGCGGTAGCCCTTCGACTAGCGAAGTGGGACTAAACTTGCGCACCGCCTGGAGCCAGCGCACCCCCTTTAGTACCGCGTCGTGGCTCCAACCGGTACTAAAGACCCCCCCTTTAGTACCGGTTGGTGCCACGACCCGGTACTAAAGGGGGTGCACTTCCCGCCGCTTGGCCTGGCCAAAACAGACCTTTAGTACCGGTTGGTGGCACCAACCGGTACTAAAGGTCCATCCTATATATACTACACTTGAAAAAAAATCAGTTTCCCTCTGTTCTTCCCTCTGTTTCCCTCCGTCGCGCCGCCCAGCCCCGATCGTCGCCGCCCCCGCCCCTCGTCGCCGACCCCGGCCGTCGCCGCCCCTCGTCGCCGGCCCCGTCGACGTCGCCGCCCC